>NC_090923.1:350455969-350758999 GCF_040938575.1 Ambystoma mexicanum | reverse complement strand
CAGTCACATGTTTGTGCACCTTACGATCCTTTCCTTAGGACTCGTCTTACCCTCTACAATTCTTGTTCCAACTGGAACTTAAGCCAATTCCCTTAAGAAAGTCTTTAAACATATCTCGTCTCCTATATGTCCCTCATAAAAGTGGGCTATGAATTAAGGCTTCTGCTAGCATTCTTTAAAATCTAGGAACAGGGTGTATCCTCATAGCGTGGCTACACCTCACGACAATTTTCCTCATATATTACTTGGCAATACTCAAGTCAATGGGCCTCATTACGACCCAGGCGGTAAGTTACCGCCTGGGCCGTGACTTTACCACCATGGCGTAAACTACGTTTACGCCATGGTGGTTGGCGGACTTACCGCCCCATTCCGACCTTGGCGGGGCGGTAAGTCCCCAATCCCCATTTACCCTTCCCCATTCCCATTTTTGCCCCATAGGGCATAATGGGAGTGGGGAAGGCGTTAATTACGCCACCGTAAATTACGGTGGCGTAATTTACTCCATGGTCCCTTAGCGCCATGGATTTTAACACCTGCTAAAAGCAGGTGTTAAAAGCGCCATGGCGCTAAGGGACCTCGTACTCAGGCGGTAAGGGTCGGCGCTGTTAACGCTGCCGTAAACCCCTTACCGCCTGGGTCGTAATGAGGCCCAATATCTTTTCCCATATACATATATTTTGTACTCTTACTCTTGCATTATGTTTTATCCCGCCTCTCTCAGTTACTATCTGTTATTTACTACGCATGCATCCCTTTTTTGCCACACTTTTTGGTCTTTCACTCACTATTCGCATTTTTTCGTCTTCGGCCCCTCGGGATCACCGACTCCGTTACCGCCTCTTCGGGCTGCTTTCTGATCCGCTTCTCGTAGATGTGGGAGGGGTTCCTATTCAAACTAGGGATCCCGTCACACCCAACTTGCAAGTTTTTTGGGGCCCTATTTTTAACCACGATCTACGGGGAGCATCACGTCCTGTCAGCCGAATAGCAAAGGTTGTGCGATATTGCCAAGACCCTAAAGTTTACTTATGTCGACTGCCAATGGTATTTTATCCAACCATCTTCTACTACCAAGTGAACTGGAGACTTCCAGCCCTTTTAGATGAGTAGAAATACCCTTGAGATGGATGGGGATGCAGATTTTAATCAAACATTAATGATTCAGACGACACAAATAGCTTGGCAAAAAGTGTGTCTGTTTTAATGTAAGTAAGTAAAACAGGGAGTACAACAAACATCAGCAATCGCTCAATACTCAACTCTCAACGCATTTAAGAAAAAACTAATTTTTTATAGACCAAATATGTCACTCCTGGCGTGTAGACCTGCATCATTACCAACGTCATCCTACGTGGCAAACTTCTAAACCCTATCAGGAAGCGGAATTTGCTCTAAGTGAACTACTAAGTATAGGTGTAATATCTGTATAGAGTAACAGAGAGAAATAATTGGATAATCAGCAACAGGTGGGACATCTACGACCTCCCTTCAAATGGCCACTATGAACATCACTAAATGTACAACATCCCATTGGCTACACAACTATAGGACCCCCAACTACGTGGTCTTCTACAATTGGCTGGCTATTAACCCCCGTCAATAGCTTTCCACCTACGTGAATAGCATGCAGACTGAACAACCAGGTACAGGTGAGCTTGTCTCGATACCAGCTTCCCACCAATTAAAAGGACACTCCATCATCACTTCACTGTTTCAGTGTCCATTAGTGTCTGAAGTTGGCCTTGAGCTTGTACTGTTCTCTGGGATTTTTTAAGGAGTATGGGTACTATCTGGCTTCCATGTGTAGGTGTAATCTCCTCATGCGTCCAACTTTCTTCCATCACGTGACTGGACACCATGAATTGAGCCTTTCTCATGTATATAACTGTATTTTCCAATAGTCTTCTGACGTCTTTGTTTATACTTCACCTTCTTGAACAGGAGCTTCTGTTCTTTCACGTTAATTACATCTAATGTCAGCCAATTTTAGTTCTGATAAGACCTTGGCTCTTTGGCTCATCCAACTCCTTAGCTAAAATGGATTCTGTTTAATTCAATTGCTTTTGTAACTGCGACACTGAATTTGAGGCCTTACTCGTTGTTCAAGGCTGCTCTATACGTAATGAAAACTTCATTCTTTATTCAATCCATATGTATATATGAGGTATGTATGTAGATGTTGGTGCTTTCGCGATCTATTTACTAGAAGCATTTGGCTAGCTTCATGATTGCTTTGCTGCCTGCGTTACATTGCATCTGTACACGTTTAAACTAACGAAATATCTTCATCACGTTTGTGGCATAACTTTCTTCATCTTGATCCCAAAATGTCACTTATCCTTAGTACTACTTCATTCTTCAAAAATTGTCTGCCTCTCAGGTCTGATTATCTTCTATCTATAGAATCGATTTGGTTTCGTATGACTTCACCATTCATCCTGGTCATTCAGTTTCTTTGTTTCATCAGGAATCACATTCAAATGACCATCATATTGTCTTGGATGTAGGTATGGCTTCCTTAATTGATACTTTACTTCACATATCCTCTTATGTATAGGCATTCTTATGGGTATTGCACAGAGTCTTTGCTCTTCTTCTTGCCTTTTGATTGGTGTAGTATATGTCACATACTTTGGTTCATACTTCTCAGGTAAAGTAGGTGGGGTTGGTGGAGTAGGGGTACTTGGCTCCTCCTCTACAAGGTGGTTTGCAGAACCCAGGTTTGGAGATATATGGCATTTAAAAATTGATACCAAGTATACTTGGTCACCCACTGCACTGCATTAACCGATGGCTTCTGCCTTTGAATGAAAGGAAAAATCAAGGGAATTGCTGACATTCCAGTGAATCTGTTCCTTTCGGCCATGGCTCACAGTTCAGCTAGGTCAAGTCAACTTAGCCTAGCTAACTCAGGGATCCGGGGTGATAAAGTCTGGTCTGCCCAATGGACGTTGCGCCACTGTTTCCATGTGTTATTGTATATGTACATATACATGTTGTGTGCACACAGTGTATGTCACTGGAGGTGCTGGGTGCATTTGTGTGTGAGTTAGAGTGTATGCAAGTATATGTGTGTTGACTTTTGTGTCTGAATGAATGTTAAATAATGCATTGTTTGTATGTTCTATTGGAATTAAGTTTATGAATGTTATGTTGTGTCACTGGGTGCATGACAGGCCGGCTGGAGATGTGTGGGAGCCCAATTGACTTTTAAAGATAGGCCACCAGTTTTATGAAAGTTATAACAGAGAGTCAGCAATGGACTCTTGTGGTGTAGTAGTCTAGTGTTATCCCTCAGGGATTTAGGTTGTTTGACCGAGGTACAAAATCACAGTGAAATTGACCGTAGTAATTTCTCACTGCAAATACGTTTTTACCTCAGTACAAAAAACCAAAACCATGTCCCCCAAACCACCAGTACACCCATAAACCCCCCCCACGTACCTTTTCTCCATCTTCCACCTCTCCTGTACCCGGCAGCGTCACATCCATCCATCTAACGCCGGTCTGATTTGACACTGAAGGGTCCCTTTTTCTTTTTTCTGTTGGGTGCCCTGCCACCAATCCTGAGGAAGCAGGGTACCCCGCTGTAACGCTCACCTGGTTCCCCCGGAGGCGCGGGTCTTGATCTGGCGAGGATACTGTCTTCAGTGTTAGGCGCAGGGTTTGTTTTGCTCCCGGACTGGGCCCCCTTCCCACCGACAGTTTAAGCTGAAGAGAGAGATGTCTTATATAGGTAAATGCCGGGCTCTCCATCCTGCGTCTTATGCAGGGGCGCTGGATCCAGTTGCTTCACTGGATGCGAGCTCTGCCTCTTGATAGCAGAGGATTTGCTGAGAGCGAAGACGCTGTTAATGCACGAGCGTGCCTTGTAAGTATTAAAGTTCCTTTTGCCTTGTTTTCTTCTCTTTCAAAAGTCTTAAGTCTGTAAAGTCTATGTCTTTCCCTTTTCAGATGCTGTGACGATGAAGATTATCCTTCTAATGGCACGTAAGTAGAAAGACTGCACTAGCGCTGGAGAATGCTCCGTAATGTCTCTTTTGTCTTTGCAGGTGCTGAGGTGCAGCACGAACAGATTGAAAGCGAGCATAACACAGGTAAGCAGTCTTGTAACTAAGCGTTACTAACCGATGTATCTTGCCTTGCAGGTGCCGGAATGCAGCGCGAGCTGAGTTGGAACGGGCGTAACACAGGTAAGCAGAACTTGTAGTTGAATATTACTAACCGATGTTCTCTCTCTTTGCAGATGTCGGATGCCGGAAGAGAAAGGCAGAAAAAGGCGCCTTGGATGCAGCCGTTGGATTAGGTAAGTAGATTCACTGCCTTTACTTTAACCTAACCTGTGCCTTTGTTTTGCAGGAGCTGCATAAGACTGAAGAAGACTGCAGATTGGATTCCAGCAGGTTATTTCGTGTTCACAGGATCTGGAGCTGGAGGTTTCCTGGAGCTGACACGGTGAGCGTCCTGCTGCAGATGCAGAATAACGCGAAGCACGTGAAACCAATCGGGTGTGGTTTAAATAGCCTTCTGTAGTGCTTAGGCGTCTCCTTCCACGGCCCCACCCAGGTAAGAAAAGGGTTCCAGATTTCTAAAAGAGTTCCTGTGTTCTGCTTCCAGGGAGTGGCTCCTGCTCCACCCAGACAGAAAAAGTAGTTCCAGGCAGAGAAGGATCAGGAGACCAGTTAGCTGGTAAGTAAGCAGCATGGTCTGCTACAGGTAGGTCCACCAAGCACTCTTATCCAATATGAGCCCGGCGCTTCCTGTGCCGGGACCAGTCACCATCATGAGCCTGGCGCCACTGGCGCCAGGACAAGGTCCAGAGGGTCCCTATAGGGACTGGCTGGTTCCTGGGATCAGAGTCATGGGCCTGCTTCCAAGGTCGTGGGGCAAGTCCTGACCCCTTGGAAGCAGGGATCATGACAGCACCCCCCCTCAAGGCCCCTCCCAAGGTTGACTTCTCCGGAGGTCTTGGTTTGTTAGGAAATGTCAGATGAAATTTCCTGATTAGTCGGGGAGCGTGTACATGTTCTGCAGGTTCCCAAGATCTTTCTTGGGGGCCGTAGCCTTTCCAGTCAATTAGGTAGTGTAGTTTTGATTTGGAGATCTTGGAATCCAGGATATTTTTGATTTCAAACTCAAGTTCTCCGTCAACTAGGATAGGTTCAGGAGATTTAGTCAATCGGGTTTCTGGTGGAACAGGTTTTAGTAGTGAAACATGGAAGACTGGGTGCATTTTCATGCGAGGGGGTAAATCCAACTTGACCGCTACTGGATTTATTATGGCAGTAACAGAGTAGGGTCCCAGGTATCTTGGGTTAAAGGTGCGTGGTCCCTTTAGGGGTAAATATTTGGTGGATAACCAGACTTGATCTCCTATTTGGTATTGAGGGGCTTCCTTTCGATGTTGATCTGCTCCTTTCTTGTATTGTTCCTTGGCCCTTTGAAGGTGGGTAGTAGCTTCCTTGAAGGCTTGGGTGATGGTTGAATGTAGGTGGTCCACTGCTGGTGTTCCAAGATCCTGAGGTGGATCCAGGTTAGAGGTTCGAGGATGATTACCATACAAAAGAAAAAACGGGGTCTTTCCGGTTCCAGAGTGGACTGAGTTATTGTAAGCGTACTCGGCTATCCAAAGGATGTCCTTCCAAGTTCCTCCTGTCTGTTGCAGCATGCAGCGTAGGTACTGTTCTAAAGTCTGATTGGTCCTTTCGGTCTGACCATCGGTTTGTGGGTGGTGACTGGTGGAAAGCCTCACATCAATTTGAGCTAACCGACAGCAACTCCGCCAGAAGTGGGAGATGAATTGACTTCCTCTGTCTGAGATTAAAACTGAAGGAAAGCCGTGCAACCGAACGATGTTTTCAAGAAATTCTCGAGCCAGGATTGCTGCTGACGGTAACCCCTTTAGTTGGATGAAATGTGCCATTTTTGAAAATAAGTCTACGATCACCAGGATTGTATTGTATCCGGAACAGGGAGGTAAGTCGGTGATAAAGTCCATGGAAAGGGTATGCCAGGGATGAGGTGGAGTTTCAAGTGGTTGTAAGAGGCCTGCTGGTTTTTCCTTAGGACTCTTGTTCTGGGCGCACACTCCACAGGACATGACAAAGTTTCTGATGTCTTTTCTCCAAGATGGCCACCAAAAGTGACGCTTGACCTTTTCTGAGGTCTTGGCTATACCCGGGTGTCCTTCCATTAAGGAGTCGTGATAACAAGAGATGACTTGAGTTTGTAAGCTGGTACAGGGTAGATAAAGTCGTTCCTTGAAGTATAATAAGTCGTCCTTTACTGTGAAGTCTTCCCCCCGAAGTTGCCATTTTTGTATGTCCGTTGGAGTTACAAGTTGTTTAACCTGGGTTTCAATTTCTTCAATGGATTGCATGCTGATCAAACCCAGGATTCTTTGTTCAGGAATAATAGGTACGAGCTCGGAGTGAACCATGTGTTCCTCTACTCCGATTCGAGAGAGGGCATCCGCTTTACCATTCTTATTGCCTGGTCGGTAGGTGATTATAAAATCAAATTCGGCAAAAAATAATGCCCAGCGAAGTTGTCTGGAGGATTGAGCTTTGGCTGATTTAAGATACTGTAGATTACGATGGTCAGTAATGACAGTGACTGTGTGTCGGGCTCCTAAGAGATAATGCAGCCGGGCCTTAAAGGCGGACTTAATAGCCAACAGTTCCTTATCGGTAATGGTGTAATTGATTTCTGGGGCTGATAATTTGCGAGACCAAAACGTCACGGGGTGCAACTGGTTGGTTTCTGGATCTCTTTGTGAAAGCACTGCTCCCATAGCAAGGCTGGAGGCATCGGTCTCTACGATGTAAGGTAGTTCCGGGCGGGGATGTTTTAAAATCGGGGCGGAGGTAAATTTAGTCTTTAGCTCCTGAAAGGCTTGTTCTGCCTCGGTAGACCATTCAAAACGTTTGTTTTTTCTGAGGAGAGCTGTAATGGGTTGGACTACCCGAGAAAAGTCTGGAATAAACCTGCGATAGAAGTTGGCGAAGCCCAACATACTTTGAACCCCTTTTACAGATGATGGTGAGGGCCACTTGATTATTGCATCTACTTTCCTCGAGTCCATGTGAACTCCGTTAGGTGACAAAATAAATCCCAGAAATTCGACCTCAGTAACATGAAAGACGCACTTCTCTAATTTTGCAAAATGTTTGTGTTTGCGGAGCCTCTTCAGTACTGCGGTTACATGTTTTCGGTGTTCTGCCTCAGAGGACGAATAAACCAGAATGTCGTCAATGTATACAACTACACACACATCAATGAGTTCACGGAGCACGTCATTCATAAAGAACTGGAATGCGGCCGGTGCGTTACACGACCCGAAGGGCATCACTTGATACTCGAACAGTCCATACTTGGTACGAAAGGCCGTCTTCCATTCATCGCCCTCCTTTATTCGCACCAAATGGTAGGCTCCTCTGAGGTCTAACTTAGTATATATGCAGGCGTTTTTGACTTGGTCAAGTAGTTCTGGGATCAATGGCAATGGATACCTGTTCTTAATTGTAATCTGGTTCAGGGCACGGTAGTCTATACACGTTCTTAAGTCTCCCTCCTTTTTTGGCACGAAGAACAGAGCTGAGGAGGCCGGGGACTTCGAAGGACGGATGAATCCGTTAGCCAGGTACTGGTCCAAATATTGCCTTAGGTGGAGATTTTCAGGTTCAGTAAGGGCATAAATCCGACTACACGGAGGAGTGGATCCGGGAATCAGGTCTATCTGACAGTCGTATGATCTGTGGGGAGGCAAAGAATTAGCTTGGTCTTTCCGAAAGACATCTTGGAATTCCTGGTATTCAGGAGGCAGTTGCGGACTCTCAGAAACAGTTGCAGCTAGTTTGGTGGAGAGCTGAGGGTAGCAGGTAGAAGCGCATTCTGGAAACCGGATTGTCTTTGCTCGCCAATCAATTTGAGGATTGTGTTTCTCCAACCAAGGAACTCCCAAGATGACTTGAAACTGAGGGGCCTTGATCACATCAAACACGATCTTCTCTTGATGCCCATCTTGGCTTACTAACGTTACTTCCATGGTGGTGTGAGTTACGGGTCCGGAAGCTATTTCCGTCCCATCCACGGTGGTAATGACGTCTTTCACCGTCTTTGGACAAAGAGATAGATTCATCCTGGCGGCCAGCTCACAGTCCAAGTAATTCCCGATTGCGCCACTATCAATGTATGCTTTAATGGCATGCATACGATTAGGTTGTTCAGGACTCACGAGGACCATGGGCATGATGAAATGCGAGGTCAAAGAACTGGTTTTAACGCTCAGCAAGCGGACCTCTACACTTGCCGGGCGAGGTCGTTTCCCGGCTCAGAATTCTCAGTACCTTTATCAGACGCCCCTACTATCTTCTTCTTGGGCTTCACTGGACAATCTCGAAGAAAGTGCCCTGAGTTTCCGCAATAGAGGCATAATTGCAGTTGTCTCCTCCTTTCCCTCTCCTTTTGGGTTAAAGGTCCTTTTACACCCCCTATTTGCATGGGTTCCACGGAATCAGTTCCTTTCGAAGAACTTTGCGGCCTTGAAAAAAGTCGAGTTTCAAATCTGGATCGATCGGCTTTCGGATTCTGTAGTCGATGATCCAATTGCACTACCAGATCGATATATTCGGAACAGTCTTGTGGAGGATTTACCACTTGAGCCAGAACGTCTTTTAATTCCCCACGCAGACCTGTGTAAAACAGTGTGATCCTCTTATCCTCCGGCCATCTGGTTTCCACCACTAGTCTGTTAAATGATGCAATACAAGTCAGAAGATCTTGATTGCCCTGTCGTAGTGAAAGAAGTTCATTGTCCAAGGCCTGTCCCTGATAGTGCCTTGCGAACAGTTTCTCCATACTGGCTTGGAAGTCCTGGAAGTTATGGAGAATGGGGTCATCTTGAGACACTAAAGGAACAGACCAATCTGCGGCACTGCCACTGAGATAAGAGAGCACGAAGGCCACTTTAGCCTGGTCCGTTGGAAAAGCGGCGGGTCTGCACAAAAAGTGCAAGCGACATTGATTGAAGAACACAGCAAACCTTTTTGAATCACCTGAAAAGCGTTCGGGCGGAGCCAAAGGTATATTTCCTGGTAGATTGATTTGTACCGGATTCGAGGAAGCTGGAGGAGCGTGGCCCTCACTTGGGGTTGGTAGAGGAGTTTGTCCAGCTTGGGCTTGCAGCAATTGTCTAGCCAAATCGTCTGTTCGCTCTTTGGAGACCACTAACTCCCTCCTTAGGGCATTTGTTTCCTGACGTGCAGCGTGTACTTCCGCCCTCAACTCCCCGAGTAATTGGGCCAACTGGTCTGTGTCTGAAGTTTCCATTGCGCCTGGGCGGGAATTTTGTGGTAAGGCTTCGCGTTCTGTAACGCTCACCTGGTTCCCCCGGAGGCGCGGGTCTTGATCTGGCGAGGATACTGTCTTCAGTGTTAGGCGCAGGGTTCGTTTTGCTCCCGGACTGGGCCCCCTTCCCACCGACAGTTTAAGCTGAAGAGAGAGATGTCTTATATAGGTAAATGCCGGGCTCTCCATCCTGCGTCTTATGCAGGGGCGCTGGATCCAGTTGCTTCACTGGATGCGAGCTCTGCCTCTTGATAGCAGAGGATTTGCTGAGAGCGAAGACGCTGTTAATGCACGAGCGTGCCTTGTAAGTATTAAAGTTCCTTTTGCCTTGTTTTCTTCTCTTTCAAAAGTCTTAAGTCTGTAAAGTCTATGTCTTTCCCTTTTCAGATGCTGTGACGATGAAGATTATCCTTCTAATGGCACGTAAGTAGAAAGACTGCACTAGCGCTGGAGAATGCTCCGTAATGTCTCTTTTGTCTTTGCAGGTGCTGAGGTGCAGCGCGAACAGATTGAAAGCGAGCATAACACAGGTAAGCAGTCTTGTAACTAAGCGTTACTAACCGATGTATCTTGCCTTGCAGGTGCCGGAATGCAGCGCGAGCTGAGTTGGAACGGGCGTAACACAGGTAAGCAGAACTTGTAGTTGAATATTACTAACCGATGTTCTCTCTCTTTGCAGATGTCGGATGCCGGAAGAGAAAGGCAGAAAAAGGCGCCTTGGATGCAGCCGTTGGATTAGGTAAGTAGATTCACTGCCTTTACTTTAACCTAACCTGTGCCTTTGTTTTGCAGGAGCTGCATAAGACTGAAGAAGACTGCAGATTGGATTCCAGCAGGTTATTTCGTGTTCACAGGATCTGGAGCTGGAGGTTTCCTGGAGCTGACACGGTGAGCATCCTGCTGCAGATGCAGAATAACGCGAAGCACGTGAAACCAATCGGGTGTGGTTTAAATAGCCTTCTGTAGTGCTTAGACGTCTCCTTCCACGGCCCCACCCAGGTAAGAAAAGAGTTCCAGATTTCTAAAAGAGTTCCTGTGTTCTGCTTCCAGGGAGTGGCTCCTGCTCCACCCAGACAGAAAAAGTAGTTCCAGGCAGAGAAGGATCAGGAGACCAGTTAGCTGGTAAGTAAGCAGCATGGTCTGCTACAGGTAGGTCCACCAAGCACTCTTATCCAATATGAGCCCGGCGCTTCCTGTGCCGGGACCAGTCACCATCATGAGCCTGGCGTCACTGGCGCCAGGACAAGGTCCAGAGGGTCCCTATAGGGACTGGCTGGTTCCTGGGATCAGAGTCATGGGCCTGCTTCCAAGGTCGTGGGGCAAGTCCTGACCCCTTGGAAGCAGGGATCATGACACCCGCCCCCGCAACTGCTGAAGTAAAAAATAACGAACATGAGGAGAGGGAGACACCACGCAACCGCAGCTCTTCATGTTCGGTATCTTCAGCTTTGAACGAATGGTGGTGATCGAATTCAGTCAAATCTACCATTCAATCATATTTTAATCAAACTATTTGGCCGAAACGATCCCTAAGAGCCACCACCCGCCCTCCCTCCACCCCACCACTGTACCTCCAACATTTTCAGCAAATTTACTCCACTGGATGGATACCCGACAGCCAGAAACCACCAGGTGAGGAGAATATGCAGACACTGCAGAAAGGCTTTTTCCACGTGTTTTGCTTCCATGCACCTATACAAGGATGCAAGTGTGAATCAACACTCTAGGTACTGGAACTCCTCAAATCACGGATTCTGCACTATCTTTTGTGTAAGTACATGAAGGCAGATCCATGGTGTATGTAAATGTGTTGCCACTCTGATTGTTGGAGGTGGTACTTGCACCGTGTATGCATCCGCAAAAGAATGTCCATGGTTTGCAGGGCCGATTCGGGAAATGGCACATAAACCCAGATGAATCCAGACACCATTTTTAAGTGGTCAGACTGTAATATCATATTGGCAGCTGTTTTGAGGCAGACATCTTGATATGAATATATATGCTGCTTGGAACAGTTGCGCAATGTAAAGGTGTAGATTACTTGAAGAGCCTCAGTGCATGAGGGCCTGGACTAACCCGGGTACTTATCAGATGACTCCATACAATTAGTACTAAATGAAAAAGAGGTACCCCAATTAAAGTTCCTGAGTTCGAATCAACAGTGTGGATTTGATAGCAACTGTTTTAATCCTCGCCAACAGAGATGCCTGGAGGAGGCACAGAAGTGTTTGGGGACTGGGGACCTCAGGGCATAATAAATAATACAGTTCAAGTCAGTGATGGACCCTGACAGAACTGGCCCATTTTGATGATAGTAGGCGGGATACGCGGCTTCATGGTGAAGGGGACAAGACGGGTAAGCTTTTAGCCTGGCTCATTAGTAGGGAGGCCCTGAGTCGGGTTATAACGCAGGTTCGCTCTGGTGGGGGAAGAGTGGTAGGGTCGCAGAAGGAGATCAATGCGGCATTTGTGACATATTATAAGGAACTCTATACGAGTGAGAAGGGATACTTGGAGATGGAAGTGGGGGATCTCATGGAGATGATTCAGCTGCCGAAACTGTGGGGGGGATCAGCAGGAGGAACTAGATACCCCCATAGGGGAGGAGGATATACGGTGGGCAATAAGTGCCATGCGGAGGGGCACGGTGCCGGGTAGCAACAGGCTCCCGGTGGAGTTTTACACAGAATTTGCTGACTTACTGGTCCCACAGCTGCTGAAGGTATATGAGGAGGTGTTCCGAGAGGGGTGTCTCCCGGAGTCGATGCGGGAGGCGATAATCACGGTACTCCTGAAGGAGGGGAAGGATCCGAGGGAATGCTCGGCGTATAGACCCATATCGCTTTTAAATGTAGACGGGAAGATCCTGGGGAAAATTCTGGCAGCCAGATTGGCGATGGTGGTGCCGACTCTAGTACATCCAGACCAGTGCGGGTTTTTAGGGGGGCAGGAGTACGTCGGGTAATATTTCCAGACTCCACCACGTGATGGATCGGGTGAAATTGCAAAAGCAGAACATGGCCATAGCGTTGTTTGATGCTATTAAGGCGTTGGAATGGAAATGGTTATTTTGGGTGTTACGGGAGTTTGGGTTTGGGGAGGGTATGCTTAGATGGCTAGCCATGTTATACACGAAACCACAGGCAATGGCTAAAACTAACTGTTGGGTTTCAGAGACATGGGAGTTAGAGAGGGGGACTAGGCAGGGGTGCTCGGCTTCCCAAATTTTGTTTGCCCTGGCTCTGGAGCCACTAGCGGCGTATCTGCGGCAGGAGGTGGGTGAGGCTGGAATCGAGGTGGATGGGCAAAGGCACATTGTATCCCTATATGCGGACGATTTGTTATTATACGTAGGGGATCCCCGATCATATCTTCCCGACCTTTTGGAAATCCTTCGTAATTTTAGAGCCATGTCGGGGTTTCGTATAAACCCGGAGAAATCGGTCCTGTTTCCGCTGGGGGGGTTGCGGAGTCGCTCAGTGGAGGAACTCCCGCAGTTGGGAATAAGGTGGGAGCCGGAGTCCTTGGGGATTCAAGTGTTCCATGACATGGTGGACACATTTGTACACAATACGGGGGGTGCATTGTCCAAGATAGGGGACTCCATTCAGTTTTGGAAGGATCTACCACTCTCGTTGATGGGTAGGGTGGCATTATGTAAAATGGTCATTCTCCCGAGGCTGCTCTATTTTTTTCGTGAATATACCGTATGTGGCAAAAAGGGTGTTTTTTAGAATGCTGGATGTTAAGGTCAGGGAGCTGCTTTGGAGCTCGGGGAGGAGGCGGATGTCCTTGCAGACGTTGCAGAGATCGAAAACGGACGGGGGGTTGGGCCTTCCGGACTATGGGAAATATTTTGTAGCGGCGCAATTACAATCGGTACTGGTGTGGGATCAACCGGAGGCGGAACTCCTAGACAGGTTGGTGGGAGCGGGGCAGCGTGAGTGGCGCCCGGCGGAGCTCCTGTGGTACCCGCGGGGTAGTGTGGGGACATCAGTGGTATTTGGAGCGGTACGAGAGACATGGAGGAAGTATGTGGGTGGGGCGTGGATCAAAGGCCGCTATGCAGCTGACCTCCCGTGGGGAGCCGACCAGAAGCTTCGACAGGCAATCGGGAGGGTAGGGATACGGAGGCTACGGGAGAAAGGATGTGAAAAGGTGAGGGACTTGTTTGAGGGGGGGCGGCTTCTGACCTGCAAGGAGTGGTGCGAAAAGTTTAGCCTACCGCAGGGGGTCTTCCTGGAATATGGGGCGGTGGTTCGGAGGTTAGCAGAGTTATGGGAGGGGATCCCCAAAGAGCCGGTGTCATGCCCAGTGCTCCAAGTTTTACTCGATCGAGTAGAGGGGAGGAGACGTATCACACGACTATATGGGGCCCTTGGGGAGAAGGAGGCGAAGAGGGAGTTGAAAGTGAAAGAAAAATGGGAAGCGGATATGGGGCGCACAATCTCGAGTAAGGAGTGGGAGAAGGTCTAGGAGCAGGTGCAAAAATCCTCGAGGAATGCCCGCTTTCAGCTGGTTCAATTTAATATCCTACATAGGGTATATGTTACCCCTCGGGCGTTTAAAGCGATGAACGAGGAATATTCAGGGAGGTGTCCTAGATGTGGGTTAGAGGAGGCAGGTTTTTGGCATATGGTGTGGTAATGTGGTACAATAGTGGAGTATTCGGAGGAGGTACTCAAGGGGGTAAAACAGGTTAATGGAAGTTAATTTGGAACGCTCCCCAGAGGTTTGCTTGTGGGGGATCCTGCCAGGGGAGAAACGGAATAAGCTACGGAATAGGATGGGCCGGTTTCTCCTGATATTGGCCAAGCGCCGTATGGCGATTGAGTGGAAGTCCCCATTGGGTCCGACAATCCAGTTATGGAGGAAGGATGTAAGGAGGTGGGGTCAGGCGGAGTTGACTGTGCTGCAAGCATTGACGGGGAAGGAGGATGCGGGAGAGGTAACGGTCCATTGGTCCCAATTGCTGAATGATCTGGCAAAAGATGATGACCTACGCCCACCGTGAAGTGAAAGATGCTGAGGGAAGGTGGCGAGGGGGGGAGGTTTGGAGATTGGTGAGCCAGAAGAGGTCTTTCTAATGACCTTGGGTTGGGATCTTTTGATGATCGACTGCTGTGCCTTATGGATGAAAGGGGATTCAGAGAGGACTTGGTTGGGAGGGGAGGTGGGGGGAAAACAGGGGGGGATGTTGGTTGAGTAATGCCGGTTGGGGGAAGGCGGGGGGAATTTTCTGGGGCTGGGGAAAGTTGGGTGGGAATGTTGACGGTTGTTATCTTAAAATGCCAATAAAGTGTTCTTTAAAAAAAATAAATCAGTGATGAACCAATGCGATACATAATGTAACAAGGTGCTGGGAGACTCAATGCGCACACAAGAATGACTGCAGACACAAGGCAATTACTAGCACCAGGAATGCTGAAAAGAACATTATTTTCATTCAAGTCGCCTTCTTAGATGCTTTGAGCGTTGCTGGCTCCAACACCCCTCCCCTTCCAACCAATCTGCATACTTCTGTTATCGTTCCCTTTATGACTCCTGCCTTAACTCTGCTAAACGGACCTACTTCTCTGACCTTCTCCACTCTCAATCCTCTTACCCTTGCTGTATCTTTCAAACCTTAACTCGACTTCTCTCTTCCCCTACCCCTGATCACTCCATCGCTTCTCCTCTCTCTACCACTGATCTTGCTACTTTCTTCTCTAATAAAGTCCTCAATCTCCACCAAACCATCCTCTCCTCCCCTTCCTACTCTCTCCCTCTACTCCCTCCTCCTCCCCCACCCCCTACCTTATCCTCATTCACTCCTGTTACTCAATCTGAAGTTGCCCTCCTCTTATCTAAAACTCATCCTACTGCCTCCCCCTCTGACCCTATTCCTACCTCTCTTATTCTTAAAATCTATCCCCTCCTCTTACCCTATTTTACCTCTTTTTTCAACACTTGTCTAGCTACATCCACCTTTCCTCCTCTGTTTAAGCATGCGACAATCATCCCCATTCTCAAAAAAACTTCAGCTGATCCCCACCTTGCATCTAACTTTCCCCCATATCTCTCCTGCCCTTCCTTTCTAAACTTCTCAAACATATTGTCTATTTTCAACTCTCTACCTTTTTCTCCATCCATTTTCTCCTCCCCCCAACCCAATCTGGGTTCCGCCCTCACCACTCCACTGAAACTGATCTCATCTCTGTTCTCAACTCTCTCCTTTCTGCTCGCTAGTCTAAGCACTCCTCCATTCTCATCCTCCTTGACCTCTCTGCTGCCTTTGATACTGTCGATCAACCCCTTCTCCTTAATTCTCTCTCATCCTTTGGCTTCAAAGACTCTATTCCCAACTGGTTCTCCTCCTATCTTTCCAACCGCACCTTTGCTGCTTCCTGGGGTGGCCACACCTCCACTGCCTTTCCCTTCAACCATGCTGTCCCTCAACGTTCTGTCCTTGGCCCCTTTCTCTTCTCACTTTACACTTACCTCCTATCATCTCCTCCTTTGGTGTTTCAGACCATTTCTATGCAGATAATACCCAGTTCTTCCTCTGCTTCTCTTCTTTCTCCTCTGACATCCATCTGAAGCTCTCTTCTTGACTCTCTGCTATTAAATATTGGTTGTCCTCTCACTTCCTTACCCTGAATTCGGACAAAACTGAAGTCCTATTCTTCCCTGACAACACACCTCCTCCCCCTCTCCTCCTCCTTTCATCCTCTTTTCCCCTTCCCAACTCTCCTTCTCTACTCTGCCTGTAACCTTGCTCTTCATATTGACTCCATTCTCTCGCTCTCTCACCATATTTCTCTTACTGCCAGATCTTGCCGCTTTCTCCTCTATAACATCTGTAAAGTTCGACCTTTCCTAACCTTCCATGCTACTAAACTCCTAATTACCTCCCTCATCTTCTCCAGACTTTTCTACTGCTCCATTCTCTTCTTTGGTCTCCCTTCCACTCACCTAACCCCCCTCAAATCCATCTACCACTCTGCTATCTGCTCTCTCCTCACAACTCCATCTCTTCTTCTCTCCCTCACTAGGTTGGCTCTCCTTTCACTCCATCTTAAATTCAATTTCCTCTGTCTCGTCTTCAAATCCCTCTATGGTCTTGCCCTTCCTTACCTCTCCTCCCTCCTCACATTCTATACTCCTTCTCACTCACTCACTCTGCTCTGTTGATCTTTTCCTACTCACTCCTCCTCCACCCTGCACCCCATCCCGCTTCCGCTCTTTCCAACTACTCGCCCCTTTCCACTGGAACCGCCTCCCTCTCCCCATCTGCTCTATTTCCTCCTCCTCTGCCTTTCGCACTTCTCTAAAATCCTCTCTCTTCCACTCTCCTCCCTAACACCTTTTCACTTCCTCTCCATTTTGGTCTCTTTCCCTTTCCACACCTCCTACAGCTTCTCTCTCTGAGGTCCTTCTCCACTCATGCTCAACCACTTCACTAATGTAAATGGTTACTTGTACTGTTTTCTGGTTCTTGATTCAAATATTATGCTTGTTGTATTTCTTGTTATCCTCTTGTAAAGCACTTTGGCATAAAGCGCTATATAAAAATGTAATGAATACAAATACAAAATACAACATAGTTAGGTACACAGGGCATGTTCGGCCAGGAGATAACTTATGAAGTGTAGGGCAGGCAGGAGCTAATGTCTTCTGCAGGTCCTTCCTGGGGAAAGGAACGTATAGGCCTCCCAGCGATCAGAAGACCTTTTCTTTCTCATCTGGTCATCAGACATTCCAGCTGGCAATGTGCAGAGAAGGGCAGTCTTGACAACATTTGTTTTCCTTACGGGACACAGGGTCAAAACATGTAGAAGCAAGGCTCATGGCGGGGCATACCTCGGAGCGCAACTGGATGCACAACCACGCTCCCTGAAAAAGGGTCTGGAAAGCACAAGGTGATGCAGCAAAAATATCCTATGGAAGGGGCAAGATAGACATGCCAAATCAGGGCATGGCTCAACTTTTAAGGGTTTGGGAACATACTAAGGATAGGTGCATATGGGGTTCGGAAAGGATGAACCAAGTCCAAAACCAGGGCTGAGGCTGCAATAACTATACATTCCAGAGCAGTATCAGGTCAAAGAAAAGCAGCATCCTCCTCTTCTAGGTGATAGCAAGTCTGCAAAACAACTCACTGTTAAGCACAGGAGAACAACAGGTGGCAGGAAAATGGTTTGCACTATGAGGATTCTATTTGAGCTGACAAACAAGCAAGCACAGGGCAAAGTTGGGGGTGGGCAATGGGTGGTCTTAATGGCTCCATAGGGTGTCAGAGTTCTGAGCTAGTGGACAGTTCCAGCTCTGTTGAGTCATTGTCTGTTGAAACACATTGCTGTCCATCCAAAGACATTGATGTCCATATAGTCAATGTACATTTAAAGCACACAATTTATCATTCTTTTAATATGAAAACACGGCTATTTCTGCCCACATAAACGGCCCCTTAGTCGCCTGCCTGCAGTATATTCAGCCTGTCTGGGCCTGGGGGCCACAGTCCACTGCTGCTTGGCTTCAGAAGTACTGTTCGTACGACCTGTATTTCCCATGTGGCTACGACTAGACTTTGGAATTACTGCATGCTTTTAGAAAACATGCAGGGGCGTGTGGTTGGTTCAGAGCTATTCGTAGGCAAACTAGTCATTGCCTAGGGAGGCACTGTTCATGGCGTGCTGCCTGGTCAAACAGAGTAAATTATATTGTATTATACTTTTTTCTGATGTGCTGGCACCTGGCTAGGATGAAATCAGATAGACTGTCCAGTAGCTTTTATGCAGCCTAACACTCTCCCACACTCCAGGAATGACGCTAGCCACGTTTTGGTCCATATCCGCTTCTTACATCATTTTATGAGGACTTCTACTGGCTGTAAGCAGACAGCCGTTACTATGAACGAGCTGGGCATTGGAACAGATTGAGCCTTAAAAGAACTGCGAAAGGCTTTAAGTCACTAAAACAGTTGAGACAGCCAAATCCATGGGTGAGTAACAGCCCAGAGAGCAGCAGAGTTGCACATGCGCAGCTCCTGCTGCCTATGGCCCCATGTCCCATGATGTCTGGATCATAGAACACCTCCTCAAGGTGGGTCTTCAACACGGACCACTATTGCTGAAGCACCATTGGCTGTTGGTGCAAATATCCCACATCCTGAGTCCAGCTATGCTCCTGCGCAGGCATGTCTCAGTTGCAGTGCACTCAGACAGCAAAGGAAAAGCACGTGACAGCTACTGGCTTCCTCTCCTTTCCTTAGCTGATTGAGACAGAGGTACAAAGTAAAGTCACAGTCAGTAGGTAAGATTAGAACAACTGCTCGGTGAAGCATTGTTTCATGATGGCTCAGAATAGTCACTGTTTTCATAATTTGTGAGATAGGGAGCACACATTAATGACAACATTAAAGAGTGCTACTGAATTCAATCCAAACTACACAAACACTGGCACAGTCAACTGCTTTGGCTTTTCTATAGAGAAAGATTAACTAGTCTTTCTCTTTTATCTACAAAATAAATGAAGAACATTTGTATTAGACATTACCTTTTCTATTCAAAAGATAAAAAAGCAGGCCACTACCCCTGCCATGCTCACTCCTGTAGATAAAAACCTATGCCACAATCGAAACTACTGGATTTACCAATGTTTATTATAATTTACAGGTAAATAAATGATACTCAGCACATTGGATAGGTTGGTAGCTTGTATTCTGTGAAGGAGGCACACTGTTTCAAATATAAATTAGTGTTGCGATTACTTTTAGGGTACTTCAGATTGCTACAAATTACTTTCAGATTTCCTTCAAATAACTTCATGTGACTTTCAGAGTAATTCAGATTACTTTAGATTACTCCAGATTGCTTTCAGATTGCATCATAATATTCTCAGATTACTTTCCGATTCCTTCATATTTAGATAACATTAGATTCAGATTACTTTTGAATTCATTCAGATTGTTTCCGAATACTTCATCTTTATTCGAATTGTACAATACAATTATATAGTATAACTTGACATTTGAAAAATGAAGCCATATAAAAGATTCAGTTCAAAAGAATTACAAAATTGCATATACATCTAGTCGGGGGTTCATTGATATTTGACTCAATCGGATCGCTTTTGTCAAAACAGTATTCAGTGCTTTAGAGGCCGACAGTTCATTACATAAAATCAAGTAGTTAAAAGCAGGTGCACACCGTCTTTCATGATTAGCTCTAAAAACCGGCATCGTATTGTCTGCGCCATTGTGTGTATTTCAGGCACAACAATACAAAGCGGAGGCTCGTCTCTACTTTATCGGGACAGAAGGGGCAATAAGCATTACATCATTCTACCTCTGTCTTCCAAGAGACAAACCAATTGTTTAGAGGCAATAGATGAAATACAGTCTGGTAATAGCCCAGCGTTCATGCAGATGCGAAGATGTTTCTAAATAAGGCTATATCCCAAAATCGTGACCTGCCTTAATGCACTATTCACAGAGTTCCCCCTCCAGTTGAACCCGAGGTCATAATTGTATTGTATTGTATTGTTTATTTATATAGCGCCTACACACAGGAAAGTGTTTCAAAGCGCTAAAAGAGGGTGGGAACATGAGGAAAAAACAACAGTCGCTCAGAGCCCTTGAAATTCTGAGACGATAATAGTCTGCACCGGCAGAGTAAGTGCGAGAATACATTCAACAGTTGAGACACAGCAAATAGGCCTGACGGGGATTCTGCAGTTTCATCAGTGTGATTAACTGGAGAAGACAAGGGAGGACAGACAGACGATCTTCATGCACGTTGCATTTGGATCGAGCAAGTGCATAGACGTCACGGGGCGGGGGGAGGTCCAAGTGCACCCAGTTGGCAGAGACAGGGCTAAAGTGCAGTGAGAGCCACTCTCTTGGGTATTACAAGTGCAGTGAGGGTGGGTGGGTGTAGGGCCTTGAGGCAAATGCGAGAGAGGACTGGCAGGGGTGCCCGAGACGGTGAAACTCTGAGATACACAGGGCCAGTCAGCAAGCTGTAAGGAGGAGGGAGAGATGGAGAGAGCAGAGCGCTAGGTTAGCAAGGTAGAGGGAGAGAGAAGGAGGAGAACAGGAAGGTCCTGAGGAGTTATTGAAACTTAAGAAGTCAGGCTCAAGACGGTCAGGCTCAAGACGGAGGGCGGCAGGGAGGCTATTCCAGAGGGAAGCACCTGCTGAGGGCAAGGATCTCACTCCAAATCTCTGCTTGGAGAACCGGCTCACTGGTAGAAGGTTTGAGGAAGATGAGCAGAGGGCTCATGAGGGACAGTATATAGGTAGGAAGCATTGTAGATAGGTAGGTCCCAGACCCCAGAAAGCTTTGTGGACTATGCAGAGGGTATTAAACTTGATCCTTGCAGCCACGAGGAGCCAGTGAAGGGATTTCAGCACCAGAGAGATGCGGTTCCTGGGCTTGAGGCCAAGGATAAGTCTTGCAGTTCTGTTATGAATGAGTTGCAGAGGGCGCAGGTCAGAAGAAGAGAGGTTTAGGAAGAGGCTGTTGCAATAGTCCAGCCTAGAGAGTACCAAAGCTCTGGAGATAGTGAGCCGCTGAGGGAAAGTGAGGAAAGGTACAGTACCACTCAGGAGGTGTAGCTGATAGTTAGACTTGTTTGAGATGTCAGAGACGTGAGATTGGAAGGAGAGAGTGGAGTCGAAGATGACCCCAAGGTTGTTTGCCTCAAAGGTGGGTGCAAGCGCAGGGCCAAGGGAGGCCAGCAGAGTGAAACTGGGAAAGTGGGAGCAGGGGTCCCAGTGCGAACGATCTTGGATTTACTGGCATTGAGGCAGAGGTCGTTTTCAGCACACCAAGATTGAATAGTGGACAGACAGTCAGAAATGAGCGAGGAGGAGAAGGCAGTTGAGGGTAGCCTGAAAGATAGTTGAGGGTCATCCACATAACACTGGAAGTTAGAGGTGAAAGTGGCAAGCACACGTGCCAAGGAAGCCATATAGACATTGAAAAACCAGGGGGAGAGGTTAGATCCCTGGGGAACGCCACAGGTTGAGAGAGCAATAGTTGAGAGAAAGGATCCGAGTTCCACCTGGGATGGGCGGTCAGAGAGAAATTACATTAACCACGCCAGAGCCTAACCTGTGATTCCCAGGGTGTCATGAAGATGTGCAATAAGGATGTTGTAGTTAACCCTGTCAAAGGTAGAGGAGAGGCCAAGGAGATTGAGGACAGAGGGAGTGTTAGTGTCAAGATTTAAGAGCAGGTTGTCACAGGTGTTCAGAAGAGCAGTTTCCGAGCCTCTGGATGCTCAAAGCCAGACTGCTGGTCATGGAAGCAGCCAATAGATTTAGTATGAAGGATAAATTGGGTGATAGAAAACTTCTCCAGGAGTTTGCCCAAAAAAGAAGTGATGGAGATAGGGCAGTAGTATGCCGAAATGGAGGGGTCGGCAGAGGGTTTCTTGAGCGGAGGATGCACAAGGAAGTGCTTAAGGGCAGTTGGGAAAACTCCAGTGGAAAAGGAGAAATTGCAGAGATCTGCTAAGGCTGGGGCGAGGGCGTCATCAGTTGTTTTATTTACGCTTTTGTCATGTTGCAACTAGAGGCCCAGAAGTTATTAATATTCAAAGCTTTCAGGCTTTGGAGCACATGATTATACCATGGTATCATATTACTACCAGATCTGGCAGTGACGTGATCAAGTAGATTATTAGTTATAAACTGTCGTATTGTTCGAACGTGTTGATAGCCAGAGCTTTAGTGGGGCACTCTCCCACAACTCGGATGTAGGGCGGATTCCCAATTCTATATGGAGTTTGTATCCCGGTGAGCATACCGGTAAACATAGCAGCTTACGGAAGAAAGGGTTTTCAGATGACTGGAGATTACTTGGTTGATCAAAGCCCCACACTTTGCCACTAAACTCCCAAATCACCCTACCACGTGCAGTTTAGTTGTCCATAATAACTGGCAATGACTGTCCTCTACTAAGGGAGCGGAATTTGTTAATTGCCCCCAATACTTTCTTTCATCTTTATAGCGGCAGCAGATAAATGTTCAAGGCCCCATGGGTATTTGGTAAATGTAACACATAGATATGTGAAGTGATTTTTTTCAGGTATTCTGTCTTTAGGTCTAGTATAATAGGTAATGTGCCTGGTCAGGGTTTTTTTGTTTGGTAAGAAACTAACTATGAACGACTTATCCGCATTTAACGTTAGGTTAAGAGTGCTCATATAATTCACACACCTGGTAATAGATTTCTGCAACAAGGAAGGGATCCTGGCAATGAGATCATCATCATCTGCATATGCCAGGACTGGTACTGAGCCATTTGGCTGTCCAATCACGCCATTTCGTATATTGTTTTTATTGTATACGGTTTAACAAAAACCTTTACGAATAGAGTAAAATAAAACAAGAAATTATAATTGACAATTATTTGTATACAGGTAGAGTACTTCACAAAACCTTTGGATTATGCTGGATTACCTCAGATAAACCTTGGCATATTTTAGCAGTAGTAGAAAGTCGAGTGTGGTAAAATGTACTGTGATGAATACATACTTCCAGAAATGGAAACAAGTATTCCAGCTACTTTGCATTACTTTCAGATTTTGCATAATTTCTGTCATTCCTATGCAGGCCAACTCCTCTTTCGAATGCCTTGTCTGCAGGCTCTCTCTCTCTCTCTCCTGGCCACTCTCTTACCGTGGCTACTATCTATCGGCCACCTGGTCAGATCATCTCCTTCCTCTTGGAGTGGGCGGACCTCTCCTCCTACCTCCTGGCCTCAACCACTCAACTCCTCCTTCTTGGAGACTGAAACATTTAACCTGGATGCTCCCTGTCCCTCCTCTGGACTCTTTCGCAACCTCTGCAACTTTTTCTCTCTTTCTATTCTGCCCTCTGGCCCGACTCACTCTGCAGCGCACACTCTGGATGTTCTGATCTCCTCAGACCTCCCCCTCTCTATCCCCTCACCACTTCTCTCTCCTGGAGTAATCACTGTCTCCTTTCCTCCCATCTCTCCCTCTCTACCCCTCAGGCCATGCCAACTCCAGTACTACCAACTACCTTCTCGGTCATCCAACCCATGAAGCGTGTGTCAGTTGAGGCTTTCGCCACCACTTTCTCTCCCCCTCCTCCTTTGGCAGACTCACATCCTGACACAGCCCTTTCCATGCTCCACTCGTCTATCTCTGATACTCTTGATACTCTTGATGTTCTTGCCCCTGTCATGAGGATCTGCTTGAAGCCCAAATCCATGTGCAACTCTAGTATTACTCTGACTTTGTCATCCTTAAACGCAAGTGGAGGGTGGCTGAGAGGAAATAACGAGCTTCCAACGCATCCTCTGACAAACTGGCCTGCTGCCTGCTCTAAAGGCAATACCGGCTCTCTGCCCGCACTAAAAAGAGAGCCCCCTTCCAAGCCCGTGTCCTTGCAGCATCTAAAAACTCAGCCAAACTCTTTAAAATCTGCAAGGAACTGGCCAATCCTGCTGCAGTCTCTACCTCTCCTGTTCCCTCCAATATCCTCTGCCTGGCCCTGGCTTCTCATTTAATCTCTAAAACCTAGGACATCCTGTTCACCCTCTCATCCTCTCCTCCTCCACTCTCTACTCTCTCCTCTACATCCGGCCCCACTGTGGCCACCTCTCCTCCCTCTGTTCTCCCCTGACAAAGTTTGTAGACAAGTCCGATCTATGAAAGTCTCATCAAAACAGGTTCTTTCCTGTTCTTCCAAAACCATCCAGGACCACATTGACACTCTCGCTCCTGCCCTGGCTGACTTCTGCAACCACTTCCTTTGCCACTGGAGCCTTCCCTTCCCCCCTGAAACACTCTCTTGTGCACCCTCTTCTCAAGAAGCCCTCAGCTGGCCCCTCCTGCTCGGCTAACTATCGCCCGATCTCCATCACTCCTTTCCTGGGCAAACTCCTAGAAAAGCTGACCATCTGCCAGCTTAATCTTCACACTGAATTCGTTGGTAGTCTCCATGACCATCAGTCTGCTTCAGAGCAGCCAGAAGCATGGAACCTGCTCTTCTGGATATCCGTGAAGACCTGCTCTTTAACCTTGATTCTAATCTCCCCTTTGTCTTCATCTTACTTGATCTCTCTTCTGCCTTTGGCATGGTCAACCATGTCATCCTGCTCAATCGTCTCCGTGATGACCTGAGTATCAACGATCAGGTCCTGACCTGGCTGACCTCATTCCTCTCTGATCGACCCTACCAGGTCCAACTTGGGTGCTTCCTTTCCTCTATCTCACTCTCTACCTGTGGTGTCCCCCAGGGGTCTAACCTCTCTCCCTGGCTGTTCAACCAATATCTGGCACCTCTCGCCCACTGCATTGCCGCTCTCTGCTCTAACTTTCAGTGCTATGTGGATGACATTCAGCTCATTTTCAGACTCCCCTTTGCCACCTCTTCTCTCATCGCTGACTGTCTGCCTGCTATCCAGGGTGGTGCTGCCAACGGTCTCTGTCTTAATGCCAGTAAAACAGAGATTCTCTTCATCGGCACACCTGCGCCCTCCTTTCCTGTCACTCTCTGGCCAGCCTCTCTTGGCCCTCTTCCTCCTCCCACCTGTGAGGCTAAGAACCTCTGGGTCATCTTGGACTCCACACTCTACTCTTCTCCTCACATCTCTGATGTCTCTGAGAAGACATATGATGTCTCTGAGAAGACAAACTACCAACTGCACCTCCTCAGAGGTATTCTTCCTTTCCTCTCCTTGCCCCAGAAGCTCACTGTCTCCAGAGCTCTGGTTCTCTCTTGGTTGGACTGCTGCAAAAGCATTGTTCTAAATCTGCCTGCTTCTACTCTCTGCCCTTTGCAACTCATCCAGAACAGGACTGCGAGACTTGTCCTTAGCTTCAAGCACAGGAACCGCATCACTCCAGCACTGAAACCTCTCAATTGACTCCCAGTGGCTGCAAGGATTAAGTTGAAGACCCTCTGCATTGTCCACAAGGCCTTCTGGAGCCTCTCTTTGTAAATAACTTCCCAATCAAGCTCTTCGCTCCTCCACCGCCAACTCCCTCATTGTCTGTAGCTTCTCCAAGCAACGAGTTGGTGGTAGATCTCTTGCTTTGGCTGTGCCCTCCCTCTGGAACAGCCTCCCTGCCTCTCTGAAACTCTAGGAGAACCATCTCCGTTTCTGGAAATACCTCAAGACATTCCTTAATGCTTCTGCCTTCTCTCTTCCTCTCCTTTGCTGATTTCCCTTCTGATACTGCACTGGTCACCTGGCTACCCTCTGATTTCGGGCCCAGGTCCCTACACTTCCAGTTGCACACCCGCACTGCCTCCCGGCAACACTTGGACTTGGCTCTGTATCTGTGGCCCTACAGTCCCCCTACCTACACATTTGGACACCTGCTGTCTGCACTTACCCTTGCACCTGCCACCTGCTTTCCGCACTTCTTGTTATTGTTTTGATCCCATGTACAGCACCGCCCCCTGCCCTTTCCCCTAGCACTTTTCCCGTCCCCTCTCCCCTGCACTTGCTCAATCTCAATTTCACTTGGCCTAGTAAAATAGTTGTCTCTGTCCTCCCTCTGTTCCCCCTACCTTGTCTCGTCGCGCCTTGAAACACTTGTGTATAGGCACGTTACAAATGCCATATCATATCATTACTTCACAACGCCTGCAGATCACCACCTGCAGATCACCTTCATATTACTTTTGAATTACTTCCAATTACATGAGATTGAAATGAGTACCCTGATTACCACAGATCAATTGTGGTAACTACAGATTACATAGCTACATCAATACATATTTCTTTCATAATACTTCAGATCATTAGCAGGTTTTTCAGATTATTTTCAGACTATTTCATATTACTTCAGATTACTTCCAGTTTACGTCCAAATACTTTGCATTACTGTCAGATTACTTTTGGGTTACTTTACATTGACCGCTTATCAAGAATGAGATGAGGTTGCAGTAATTTTCAGAGATAACATCCCACTCGTCCAAACTGTACAGACAGAAAGTTTGGAAGGCAATATAAAGGGGCTACTTCTATCCCTGATGACTCTTTCTACCAAAAGTAACAGAACATGCTTGTTGTGTTGCAGATGCCATGTCTAAATACTACCAGGATTCAGAACTTTGGAGATAAGGTGGCATCTCTTATAGCACATCAGAAACAACTCACTATTCTGTTTTACATCAATCTTTGATTAGAGAATGCTTCTGACTATTGGTCTATGATTGTCATGCTTCCATTAACTCACATAGCCTTTCTCTATGAATCTCTGTACCCACACATGGTAAAGGCCACACAATTGCTAACATCATAATGTCATTAGTCAGAGAATTATTTTCTAAATTCAATGTTAAGAAATGTTTACAACTCATTAGTTCCAGACCTCGCACCATTCAGAAAAAAAAAAGATTTCTAACCCTCCTATTCCCACCTCAATTCGTGTAACTTCCACAGACAATATCTCACGCATCTAGACCCTTATCTCAGCCAGGCAGAAATGCTGATCATGCAGCTTTCATTTCTGGTGCTTGCGCAGCATTTTTGGGGGCTTTGACACACAAAATATTTCCAGATTCCAAAACCAGTCTTAAGAACCGCAAACAAGCCACGAGGAAGATTGAGACCATAAAACCTGTCATCCCGATGACAGATAAGCTTATAGCATCATAATTACGGGGCTAGGGAAGGGCTTGTTTCACCACAGGAGAGAAAGATAGAGCCAAGCTATTTGTGTCTTCCTTAAAGGAGAGGCTACTTTTGAAGAATAGGTGTATGTCAATGTCAAACTCAAGAGACTTGGTTCAGGTGGCCAGCTGGGGTGTGAAGTACTCTCAGAGAGCCAGATCCGGATGTTAGTTTTTTGGGTGTTGTTAGTGAGCAGTAGGAATTCGGTAATTAAATGGTTGAACTTCAAGTAAACACTAGATACCCTGGACTAGGCAGGATTTGAACCTATGGAGGCTTTCAATGGAGGATGTATTGAGGTAGTGCTGCATTTTATCTGCACATTGGTAGATGTGGCTGTTGTGCAGAGCCAGGAGGGTTCAGAGCAGTGCACGTACAGATTGAAGATTGTGGGGAGAGGAAGAATCCTTGGGGTTTACAGAGGTGATGGGTAAAGTTGGTGATCTGGAGGAGTCCATTTGGGCAAACTGGCGGTGGTTAGCAAGTAAGGATTTGAACCAGTTGCGGATGATCTCACTGATCCTCATGCAATGATGTAGAATGTCTAGAACATTGGTGAGTGTCTCGTGGTCTGCTGCATTGATATTTTGGAGAGGCCAAGCAGAACCAGGAAGCAAGGATAGCCATCATCAAGGATGTTAAAGACATAGCAGATCACCTGGATGGTAGCTGTGTCTGTGCTGCATCTGAGTCTGAAGCCAGATTGGTAGGACTGAAGGAGGTTGTTGGCATCAATGTGTTGGAGGAGTTGCGGGGCTACTGCTTTCTCAAGGATCTTACCTAGCATGAGAAGATGGGTGATAGGGCAATAGTTGCTGTGGTCGTCAGGGTCCAATGTTTGTTTCTTGAGAAGCGGAAGGATTTGGCTGATCTCGTGGGTCACAGGGAAGGTGCCTTGAATTAGATACTTATTGATGATTGCCATGTAATGGAGGAGTGCTTCAGTCAGAAGCTCTTGAGCACAGAGACAGAGAGGATGTCATCCGCATATGATCCGCATATGATGTGGCCTTAATCCCAGGGTGGCAGTGCGTTCTTCTATAGTTAGTGTCTATGAACGTTGTCCAGGTAGATGGGGTTTTGCTAGATGGAATTGGTAGTGTGCTATTAATTGTGGCATTGGTGTCTATGTGTTGGCAGATCATGCTGATCTTGTTGATGAAGAAAGAGTTGAAAGTGGACATTGTGATGGGGTGTGGTATGGGTGGGTCAGGCAACGGTTTGATGCAATGCTTAATGGCTTTAAAGAGGGCCCTACTTTCATTGTTGGCCTTGACTATGGTGTTTTGGTAGTAGTAAGCCTTGGCAGTAGTGATCAGTAATCTGTGTGTAGCACAGAGTTGCTTGAGGATGGAAATGTCAGATGCGCTGTAGGATTTCCACCAAGTCTTTTCTTGTTTTCTGATAGTTTTTTTGTTGAAGTTGGGTTCTTGAGTCTACCAGGGTGCTGAAGGTTTAGGTTTAAGTCTGTCTTGTTTCACCAGGGTGTGACATTTGATTTTGTTGGTGGTGTTGAGTTTTTGGAAAAGCGACTCAAAGTCCTAGTTCATCTGCAGTAGATCAGCCCATGAGAGGTAGAGGTTAATGATATCTTCCGTTGGATCCTCCACTGGGAAGTTCTAAAATGATTGGAAGAATTGTTTGCTGGTTTTTCAATGGATGTTCTTGACTTAAATGATGTAACTAAGGTCAAGGGGATCGCAGGATTGGAGAGCTTTGATGCAGCATGAGCAGAGCTGTAATGATGAGGTCAATGACATTACCTTTCCTGTGAGTTGGACCTTTTGTGTGCTGTCTGAGTTTCAGAGTGTTGAGTAGGCAGTGGAGATCTTCATTCTTCCATTTACTTGGTTGCTGGGTTGCCAAGGATGTTGAAGTCAAAGAGGAAGATGTTGTTGGAATGCGTGGGAGATATGGTGGTGAGCAAATCCATGAAGTCTTCGATGGAAGAGGTGTTGGGCTTCGGAGGTCTGTAGATGTGGTTGAAAGTGACTGTGTCCATTGGGGAGAGCAGAAGTGGCAGGAATGTTCATTCGAAAGAGCCAATGGTGGCTATGTCCAGTTGGGTGCATGGCCATGATGCCTTGTGAATGATAGGAAGGACTCTACCAATCTTGTTAGGATGGTATAGTTGTAGAATTATGCCATTGGGGGATGAGGACATCTACGATGTGGGTGGAGATGGATATCAGCCAGGTCTCAGTAAAGAAGGAGGTGTCCTAGTCTAGTGTGGTGGCGATGATGTCTGCTGTGTAGTTGATAGTTGACCATATGTTGTCAAACATCATTTTTTGTGTAGTTGATGATGATGTAGTCCTTATGGGGTCTATGGTGACATGGGTGAGGTTCCTAGGATACAGTGTCGATTCTGTGTCTGGTATGCAGCATTTTTGCCAGTGAGTGGTGATGTTGGGGATGAGAAGCTGGGCAAGAGAGGTGAAACACATATTCGAGGGAGCTTACTTGATGCTAGAACAGGGGTTCTGGTCCCAGGTCCTTCTGGTTCGAGAAAGTCCAAACAGGAACTGCCCTTTTCTTAATCCACCCTTTGCTTAAGAAGCCCGGGTGTGAGATTCCCTTGATCTAACAAATAAGAAAGGAAAGGAAGGGGCAGGGCCAAGCAGGTGGATTTGACTTGGTTCACATGACCTAGACCAACTTACAGCAGCGCACCAACTGCAAAAGAAAAAGAAGCTGGATGGCTGATTAGGTAGGGACAATATAAATAAGTATAGGGAAAAAATATAGTCTAAGGCCTGTCCACCATTGCTTAATGAGTTGACATCCGCTTGTGCCAATGCTGTCTCTCAATTTGTTCTTAAACCTGTGAAAAAACAAGATCTCATTTGTCTACTAAGTGCGATGCAACCCATGACTGCTGAGGTCGAAGCGAGCCTGCAAAATAACATCCTACTGTGTTTGTACTTCTAAAAACAAGATACGGTATGTAATTTGTTGAAATGAACACTGCTACATTCCACCAATTCAATTCACTTTAGACCTATTATGAACCTATCAGCCCTAGCTAAAGTTTTTAAAATAACAGTGAGTCTAAAACACCATAATTTCTGTATCACTATATCTGCCAGGATGACATTCAATCCAGATGTGGCCTTGTACACGCCAGCGAGACTGCTATGATAGGTTTCAGGCATGATGTCTTCAAAAACAAAAATGAGATAGGGGGGAGTTCTCTTGGTCATGCTTGACATATTGGCAGTTTTATATACCATCAACCATGAGACCCTTTTGCTGCATCTGTCATATGTTGCCCTGGAATCCCCAGAATCTAAAAGATGGTTTTCACCTTTCCTGAAATGCGGTTCCAGGGAGTGAAAATGGGGATATTTCACATATGTAGGTTCTGTGTCACTTGTGATGTCTAACATTGGGCCAACCCTGTCTTCAGCACCATTCAATGTATACCTAGCTGCGTCATTGTATGTGTACATGTGTGTGTCTCAATTAATGGGCGGTGTGTGTTAGTTTCTGAATGAGCATGTGAATTCTTGCTATGTGCATGTTTGCAACAGTGTATGGTTACGTTGTTTGTTGGTACATGGCTGTGCCAGTGGATTTGTGAGAATGCACATCTGTAGGTTTTATGAGAGTGCATGTCTGATCGTGCGTGCGTGCGTGCGTGCGTATGAGAGCTCATGTAAGTGTTTGGTGGTATTATAGAGGTGTTCTTGGGCAAGTGCACGGTCATGTTATGCAACTGCGTGGGGCTTTGATTAGCGTACATGGCCCATTTTTTTAATTAAATAATTTGGTTGAAATTAATCAACCTTTAATTCACAGTCAAAAACACTATTTCACTAAAATTCATACATAAACATTTAGGATCTTAAAACCAAGGAATCATATTTCAAAACATTTCACAAATGTTAAAAAAACAAGTCAAACAGATTAATATCCTGTAAAATCTCAATAACACGTTTGATCTAAATTGAGTGCGCTAATACAATCTGAAATCACTATCACGGAGGATGTAGTGCGTCCTGCAAGTAACAGAGACCAGATATAATCATCTCCATCAACAAAATTCATTTAATGAAATACAAAATATTTCTGGAAGTATTTAACAAGCAGAGGAGTTAGAGCACTACATTCTAAAACCTAGTGCCTTAATGTCTCGGGTCGTTTGCACAGAATCTACACCCTGCTTTATCCAGGGACATCAAACTGAAGCAGACCATGAGACTCCTAGTGCGTACAACATTCCACCGAAAACGCAGGAAGCAACAACCGAGTGTTTCTGTCTGGATAAATACTATGGAATGGTGCTATTGTACCCAGTTCTTTATGTTCCCCATGCAAATGTTGTAGGGAACTATACACACGTATGGATTCTATTGTTTTAATCCAGTCCCACCCAAACAATTTAGATTTAGTCTTCATAGGGTTATCGCAGAGTTCCTCGGTTGTGCTTCCTATGTCCTCCAAGATACTCCCACACAGAGTGTAGATTTCTTTCAAGTGAACCACTGGCTGTTCTAAATAGATCTTATTCAGGTCCAGATAAAGGGAGTTCCCTGGAGGGAATAAGAATTTCCTTACTAGCGTGAGGATCCTCCAGTATGCTCTAGTCTTGAGGGAAACGATCCCCTGCTCAAATCTAATTAATGACAGTGGGATACACATTGGAGCTTTTAGTACACTTCCCAGATTTTTCCCTCTAAAATTGGGTGAAGCTCCAGAATTCTCATTTGGTACTCCTCCACTCCATATAATAGTTTTGGGACAACCTTTACCTCATAGTACCGAACTGCTGGTTTGAGAGAGAATTTCCCAAATTTAGCATCTACTCTAGATAGTTGGTTAGACAAAGTGGAGGCTTTAGATTTATAACAGCCAGTTAGACTAGAAATATTTGGGCCCGCATTCACCCCGAATCCCAGGTATGTAAGGGATTTAACCTTCTGAATCTCTGTTTGGTCAATGAACCACCTCTGTCGCTTCCTGGTTTTTGTCAACTGAATAGTTTTTGTATTTTCAGGGTTGACACTTAATGACAAATCCTTTACGTACTTGACAAATGCATCCTTAAGTCTCTGTAGACCAATTGCTGTCACGTCGAACAAAAATCATCCGCATGTGCCAACCATTTAATTCTTAGTCCTGATATTTTAGGGGACACCAAGCCTGCGAATGCTGGATTTTCACCTGTTTCTGCCAAGTACATACTAAAGAACAGGGGTGCTAACATACACTCTTGTCGTACACCCCTGCCCACAGGGATACTTTCAGAAACTGAGCCTGAGTGGTTCAAATATACTCTTAATGTAGTTTCCAAGTACAAAGCTATTCTCATTCTCAGTAGACCCTTCGGAATTCCCTATGATGCAAGTTTGCGCCGTAAGAGGCCCCTATCGACTGCATCAAAAGCCATGAATACACTCTCATATCTCCCATTCCATGCCAGCGACTGAAGACAATTCATTATGGTTCCATTGAGGGATGTGCCCATATTGCACCTAAAACCGGTCTGCCACTTCTTGAGTATTCCCGACTCCGCCTGCCATGATTCAAGATGTGATTGCAAAATAGATGCAAACACCTTACTATCTGCATCTAAAATTTCTATCGGGTGGTATTTCAGGGAATTGCAGCTATCTCCTCTTTTGAAGATAGGTATTATATGGGCTGTACACCGGGAACAAGGGAACACTCCCTTCTTTACGATGTTCTCACAGAGAATAGAAAGAACCACAGACCATATGGTGGGATCTCCCAGAAAAAAAGATGTGAGAGACCATTCTGCCCTGGGGTACGAGAAGAACTTATTTTATGCAGACACTCCCCAACTTTATCTTTACTAAAGTCCGTGAGTTTTAGCTCTTCATCATTTTTAAATAGATCAAGGACTTCCTGTAGATCCCCTGTGACTCCTACGAATGCTTTAGAAAAATGGGAAACCCACGTTGCCTCGTCGACTCCATTCAACTGAAGATCTGGCTGGATGTTGTCGACCGCGTTTATGATTTTCCAAAATGCTCTACTATCTTGATCTTTGAGGCAGCAAAGCATTTCCTTTGAGTCTTCCTGCAAACATGTATTTTTATTCGGTACAAGCCAGTTTTTGTACATTTGTCGGGCCCTACGCATCCCTTCCCTACTTGCAGCTCGGAGAACATACATGCTTTTTTGTAGTAGCCAATTGTTTTCCTCATCAATTTCTTACAGACAGCTACTTCTTCGGTGTACACATGGGCTTGTCTCGCTCCCTGGTTACCACCCTTCAAATGTTTACCCTCAGTTAACACTATAGAAACAAATTTCCCAAAATTGGCCGGAGTAAAGACTCGATATCTCCATTGTTCAGAGTTCAAATTGAGATAATCGGAAAGTGAGTGATTGAACCTCATCACGGAACCCCCATTCCAAGAGATCCTATTCCCACTATTGTTGACAACCAGGTAATTACAATCTACAAACCTGGACCTGGTGTCTCCGTCAGACAATTCAATCTGGAAAACTGCCTCCACCATAGCATGGTCGCTGTGAGCGGTAAAGCGGGTTTCAAACCATATACATTTAGGGGCCAGCCAATCATCGGTAAACATGTAGTCCAGTACTAATGAAGTAAGACCATTGGTCCATGTAGGGGTGATATTCGGTCCCGATCATTTAATAACTATAAGGCTAGGCCCTCCAAACATGCAGCCCAAAGCCTCCCATAGTTCTTTTTTTCCCATTCTTTTTATTTCCCCTTACAGGCTCTGTTATAAAATTCCCGTTCTCTGTATTAAGACAGTAGGAATTGAGATCACCTAACAAGATGACATGTCTCCTTAATAGGATTGGAGAATTACACCATTCCAAAACAAATTCATCTAAACATTGTAGGAAATCACCTAATTCCACCAATTCATCATGCCAGTAGACATTATCATCAGCTCCCAACAACCTTCTGTGGTAGTAATTTCAATAACCGTAGCTAGAACACCTTGACAAATATAAGTGGTTCTTAAAAGTTTAAGTGCAGGCGAAATCTTTATTAATGTAAGGAGTCCACCAGAAGGACGGCTCTTTGGGCCCTTGCTAGCTGATTGACCATTTTGGTATTTAAGCCTCAGCTCCCACAAGTGCAGCTTTCCCAGCCAGCCGTTCAGAGCACAGGAGACATACTGACTACGGGCCCCAAGCAAGATGATGAAACTGCCACAGAGTACTAAGGCTTTTAGCACCTGTATGGGAGGGCGGTACAGAGGCTGGTGTAATTGTTTTTTTCACAGCGCAGACATTCTTTGAAAAATTGCCAAAACATAAAATACTAAATTGCCAACATTGGTACTTGTCACTCCACAGTCAGTCATATTGTGTCAATGCACAATTTCAAAAGGGTTAGCAGATACCAATATCGCTCAACCGTCCAATCTTCTGTTGTTGCATTGAAAGCATCATCAGCCGTTCACAAAAAAAAGTGATAATATAGTGAAAAGATCAATAAGAAAAACAAAACAGTGGCAAGTACCGCATTGCTCCTCAGCACTGTTATCAGCCAGTACCTAAGGAATCTCAGGGGAGGAAGCCGAAAGTGAAGAAAGGAACAGCCCTTCCACAGTCTCTTCCTCATCTCTTCCGTGTCAGGCCCTTTGCAATGCACTGGCTGCACACTTCACCACCAAAACACTCAACATTCTCAGTACTCTTGGTACCCTCTCCCACCACCCGTTCCACACCCCTGGCATCCTATGTCCTCCCACTGTCCTTCTGCCTCGCTCTACTCCTTCTGCCCTGTCACACCCGATGAGGTAACCAGAGTTGTCCTCTCTATGAAGGTCTCACCCAAGGAGGTTTCCCCTTGCTCCTTCAGAACCATCAAGGACATAATTGGCTCTCTTGCTCCTGCACTCATTTCTGCAACCACTCTCTTGCTACTGGTTCCTTTCCCTCCTCCCTTAAGCACTCCCTTGTTTGTCCCCTCCTGAAAAAACATCAGTGGACCCCACCTGTCCAGCCAATTATTGCCCTATTTCTATCACCCCCTTCCTTGGGAAACTCCTGGAGAAGTTGACCTTCCCCAAAATTACTTCACACACTGAACTTGTTGGCGTTTTCCATGACCATCCATCTAGATTCTGAGCATCCAGAAGCACAGTAACTGCTCTTCTGAAGACCCATGTAGAACTGCTTGCATCTCTTGATGCTAATTCACCAGCTGTCCTCATTCTACTCGATCTCTCCTCTACCTTTGACACAGTCAACCACTCTATACACACATCCAGTCCTAGGGCACTTCCAACAATCTCTGCCTCAATGCCAGCTAGACTGAGATACTTCTCGTTGGGTCCCCTGCCCCCCCCTTCTTCCCCTCACTCTGGTGATCCTCTATGGGCCCTTCTCCTTCATCTGAAGCCAGAAACCTTGGAGTAATGTTTGAATCCTCTCTTTCCTTGCTCCCTCACATTTAGGACATTGCCAAGAAGTCTAACTTTCAACTCTTCCTTCTAAAAGGAATTTCTCACTTCCCCCCAAATGCTCAATGTTACCAGATATGTGGTTCTCTCTAGGCTAGACTACTGCAATAGCCTTCTCTTGAATCTACCTTATTCCTATTTACAACCCCTCCAGCTAATCCAGAATAGAGAAGCAAGACTTATCCTCGACTTCAAGCCCAGGAACCACATCTCTCCTGCCCTAAAACCTCTCCTCTAGCTCCCGGTTGCTGCAAGGATCAAGTACAAAACCCTCTGCATCATCCGCAAGGCTGTCTGGGTCCAGGGACTGCACTATCTGCAACTTGCTGTTACTAAACACTGTCCCTCTAGCCCTCTAAGCTTCACTGGTAACAACTCTATGTGTTTCAAGCGTTTAGCTAAACAGAGGGCCAGAGGCCGATCTCTTTCCTCAGCTGGCTCCTTCTTATGGCACAGCTTCCCCCTTCCTCTTCGTCTATGTCTTGAGATGAACCTTCTTAAATTCCGGAAGCTCCTTAAGACTTTTCTTTTCACCCCTTAACTCCCGTCTTCCACCCATGCTAATCTCACGGTCGCTGTGATTGGTGACCAGGGCCCTTTTATGTCTTTGGGGACCTGACTTGCCACACCCAATCACCTTCAGCCTCTGTCTACACACAGCACTTGCCTTGGCGCTTACAGGCCTTTGCCAATGTAAGCCTGCACTTACCCAGTTATTTTTATTTTTTACAGATGATAATTCCCTAGCACGTCCTACTCTGGGCACCTATACCTGTTGCTCACTCACAAGCACAGGCACCCCTGCACTTACCCCTCTCCCCCTTATCCCTCCTCTCTCTGCACTTGCACACTTTGAATGCTCACAAGGCCTAGTAGGTTCGTCTTTATCTTCCAATGTATTCATTGTTTTCTATCCCAAGATCCCCTTCTGTTGCCCTGTGGGCGCTTTGAAATGCAATTTATCTGTTGTATAAGCCCCTAATAAATGCCCAATAAATAAAATGAATAAAAAGTCCCACCAGGAAAGATTGAGCGAACCAATACAGATGCCAGTTTATGAAAATGTTGTTTTCACACCTGCTCCACACCATTAAGTCGGTACATGTTCTAAAGATGTCTGTTTACCCCAGAGACATGGAAAGTAACAGGCCAGGGCCACCACACTTGGTGGGGGGCCCCAAATTGCAACCTGATCCAAAGAAGTCAGTGCACTTTTCTTTTTTACAAAACCCAAAAAAGCACAAGCTAGTTGAAAGGCATCTGTAATTCCACATGATTTTAAATGAAGGGAAGTTATGAATACCGGGGGTGCATTGCAAATTAAGCATACCATCATGTATTACCAGGTGTTTGGTCTGAATTTGTGGAAAAGGGCCTGTGTGATGCGTTTAATCCAAGATGGCCGCTGCTACAATTTAAGAATCAGAATTTGATCTATAACTCCTTTCAGAGTGATCCTATGAAATATTTTCCAAGGACCTTTTATGTTCACCATAAAAACTGAATAAAGAAGGCACTGAAAAGAATTTGATATATCTTATTGTTTAACATTTTCTGTTTGCAGTTCTTTTTCCCTGATTTCTAACATTATTTTCCTTATATGACCTTAAAGGTTCTGGTAATTGGGAAGAACAGTAGAACATTATTTAAGAGCAGTTGAAGCGTGAAATTTGATTATATCTTCCTGTAAATGTCAGTTCCTTCAGATATCGAAAGTCATTTAAAAATATAACTTCCAGCAATAGCCAAAAAAGGAAAATGGATAACAGACTTTTCCTTGTGTCTCTCATGTCAACAAAGAAAGAAATATCCACTGGTTAATCCAAAATGTTATGAAAAGGTTTTAGAGTGTACTAGCAAAAGTGCCCGTTCTCCGAATGGGTTCTGTAGACAGACATTATAACACTGTCAACAATTGTTGGAAATCAATGATCCTATAGGCCGCTGTTCCAATTCACTTATCGCTTGATGTGCTTTGCACCCTGAAGTAAACTGCACTGAGAATGGGGGACGCATGTGGCTGGCTGGCATAGCCCGGAGCAGACGTTGGGGGAGGTGAGAGTTGGTGTGCTGCTGAATACTGCAACATTCTCCCCACCTTGGCGTGGTGTAGTTCGTTGTGGGGCATTGCAGTGCAAATATCTCGTAAACTGTACATCCTAGTGCCTTATACTCGGAGATAGTCGGAAAGTGAGTTATTGAACCTCAAACGTGGTTTGAGGCCTCAAATTTTGTTCGTGTCGGGACCGGTCCGTCTATGACCACATTGATGTTTTGCCGATTTCATGCAACCGTCTCATGTGTGAAGGTGCTGAAATCCGGGGGAAAGGGGTGGGTTGTCCAAATGTCATGTAGAAAGTAATGTCCGCAGGGTCCTAACAGGTAACTATGCAAAATGTGGTGCAGATTGGTGAAACAGTGAGGAATTGTAAAAGTAACAATGCTTTGCCAAGCCACAAACCCATAAACAAATTTGGACTTTTGCTGAAATCCGGGGAATGGGGTGGGGTGTCCAAATGTCATGTAGTCAGTAATGTCCAGAGGGTCCAAATAGGTAACTATGCATAATTTGGTGTAGGTTGGTGATACAGTAATGGTAATTGTTTATTTATAGAGTGCTTATACACAGGTGAAGTGCTTGGAAGCACTTCAAGGTGGGACCGGAACAGGGGAATACAGAATCATTCTTAGACCTTTACATTTCCGAATGATCTTGCAAAAAGACTCGCATACTTGGTCTGACGGCCTTACTACAAGTGCAGATGTAAGACAAAAAGGAAGGAGCGACGGGGGATGAGAGGGAGACGAACATACAGTATTTAAGCTACCATACTTGGCCAACAACGTTTCAGTCATGTAGCCAGCAATGTCCTTAGGGTCCTAACAGGTAACTATGCAAAATCGGTGCAGATTGGGGAAATGATGTGTAATTGTTTAAGGATCAGCACTTCGCCACAAAGCCACACACACATTTTATATGTACAGATTAAGAAGAGAGAAGAGTGGAACAATAATGAATACTTGAACATAAGTCTACAATTAGGCAATTTATAGGGGTAGTTCTGTCGGAAATTGTTTTGGCCCAATCGATCGGGCATGTATTTTAGAGCATACATTGATCATTCTTAATAAAATACCAATGCAACGTACCCAAGTTTTTCTCACTTTAACACACGTGAAAATGGCAGGCCGCGTACCGCCATCTTGTGCTGATCTTATCCGTTGATCCGTCGCCGTAATTTCAAGTGCCATTGCAGCACTAAGTCAGATCACCCGCCCCCACAAGCTTTCATCACTAGACGTTCACTATGAGCTCCACCTATTTCAATGACGTTAGTGGGCAATGTACCCTGTCACCACCAGCATAATGCTATCTAATGCAGAACCAAGAACATAAACACGCATCTCCACAAACAGATGCAAAACTTTTGTTTCTTTTGACAAAAATGATAAAAACAGTTTATAGCAATAGTCGGGAGTGTGACAAGTACTTAATGTTTACATAATGCATGAAAAGAGGTCATTAAGTCCACAGAAATATGGGTAACTTTTTCCAATAGAGGTTATGGCTAGCGAACATAGCATGGTTCTCATTTACGCTGATCTTATAATGAAGATTCCATTCATTGATCGATTCATCTCAGTCTTTGCATTTTTCACATAAAGTTTTTATCTTCCATCACCGATTTCTGATCGACATGTCGTTCCATTTCAGAGAAGAAATTACTGGATTCAATTTCAAATGCAACACTTTCACATCCGCACATTTTCAGAACCTATAGGCTGTCATGTTTCTCCTTATAACTGCAGCCACAAAAAGACTGATTGGTGTCTGGCGATCTGCCCAGATAATGGTTATCACAGATGCATTGTTGATGATTATTGTCGAATTGCGGTTAAAGAAGATGTTGCCCCGTAAACTGTACCCATGACAGGCGCACATCAATATAATGTAACTATAGAAAATCAAGAATGCAAAAATATATTTCAGTACCTTATTCATAATTGTATATACACAGTACATTTTTATGTGAACTATCGATTTAAGTTACAATTAACACGTACAATGTCTATTATTTGCATCAAATTGAACATTCATCCGTCACAATGTAAATCATGAAGCATACAGTACACTTGCCATCCTCATTTGCATAAATATTATTTTAAACTTTGCTTACATTGTGTCTTGTGTTTTCATTCTCGCTATGTGATGGATGACAAACCGCTTCGAAAAACAGATCTCAGTAATAGAAACTTAACATTCCTACGTAAGCTTTCAATATAGTGAATTTTACCACTTCTTTGTGGATATTCATTTTGGCCTTCAATTTGATAGTGCAGTGCATTCAAGGACACATAACAATGTGTCTCTTCATCCAGCGTTCACAGCATGTTGGAGAGAGTTTTGTTTTGGAAACACATGCCTCCAAATTGAACAATATTAATGGCAAGCTGTGCAGTAAAAAACTATGAAATATTTCAAGTATTCCACATGTGAAAATCTTTACTACGTTTTGAACGTTATCAATTCTTTTAAAGGTGACCCTAGGCAAGGTGAAAATAGGCTAGGCTTTCCCTATACTTCGATAGGGCAAAGCCCGGAAAAGAAAACCAGTGTGGGCCTGTTTTTTTGTCATAATGGGCCACTTCTTTTCTAAAATAAACATAATTTGATTTCAAAAGCGGTGGCTTAATATATAGAGACAGCACAGTTGGACCTGGAAGGGAGGAGGGAAGGGGTGATTTCGCACCAGGCTTGGTGGACTTTTGCAGCCAGGGTAACACGTGCAATGAGCAAAAATAAAAAGAAATAAAGTTTACATCACTAAAATTCCAAATTCCTCAAACAAGTGCAATTTTGAAAGGTTTACTGGCTTCTGTCTATTGATATCTGCATTGATGTGTGGCGCCTGGTTGGCCTCAACAGTAAGAAGTAAATGTGCAAAGGCCACAGGCGCATGTTAATAGAGCCCATGACAAGACACATTCCTTTGCTCCTTATTTCAATGTTGACTAACACTGTGGCACATAAAACCTTTGTCTATTGCTATCTGCAGCTGCTCATCATGATTCTTACTTTCCAACAAGGTTAGAATTAATTTATTGTATTTATTGGTTATTTGTAAAGCGCCTATACAAAAAACAGTGTTTCAAGGGCCAAGACAGGGAGCTCGAGGCTCGGTAGGGATGCACACCTCGCCAGGCTTGTCAGGGGAAAGGGGCCTAGAAGGGAAAGTGCTGTTTGTGGGGGGGCAAGAAGACAGGGCATTGGGGTATACTGGGCATGGAGAGTCTGGTGCGCTGTCGAGCTCAGAAGGGACCAGGCAGCCAGTGAATGCAAAAGAGGGGCACATTAGTGGAGGGTGGTGAGAGAATGAAGAAGAGAAAAGTTGGTCTTGAAAATGTTCGAAACTTAAGAAGATCAGGCAGAAGCCTTAGTGGGGTGGGGGGGCCATTACAGAGGGATGCTCCTGCCGAGGAAATAGATTTACCCCAAACTCCCGGCTTGGAATAGCATCTGATTTGCAGAGAATTTCAGCTAGATGGCTGAACGTCTCCAAGAGGGAGGTATTTAAGGAAAGAGTCAGATGTAGTGGGGTCCCTGGACCCAGAAAGCCTTGTGGATGCTGCAGAGGGTCTTGAACTTGATTCTCACGGCCACAGGGAGCTAGTGGAGATATTGTTGTGCTTCAGAGATGCTGTCCCTGGGCTTCAGGCCAAGGATAAATCCTGCAGTCCTATTCTGGATTAGTTGAAGGAAAGGGAGGATTTAGAAAGACTGAGGAAGAGGTTGTTGCAGTAGTCCAGCCTGGAGAGGACCAGAGCTCAGGAAACATTGATTTTCTGTTTGTCTGCTGCTCTAATTTTCTTCTTAGATTCTTCAACTATTGTGCGTTCATTACAAACAGGGCTCGAAATTAGGATTGGATAAGGTGGAATTACAAGCAGTGCCTGGGTTTCCAGCAGTAACCGGTTACCGGGAGCTACCACTATGGAACAAGGAGCTATTTTATAGTGTTAAATTAGTTGGCCTGGGGTAGCCAGAAGTATCTCCTGGTGACTGTTGGTTTTAAGCTCACCAGTCTCTTCTACATTTGATTTGATTTGAGTCACATACTTGAAATAATCAGACTGACATTTATTATTCTAAAATATGTCAATTATACTGATGGTACTAAATACACAAAACAAAGAACAAGAGACATTCGAAGATCCAGCTATTGACATTACTTCACAAACAGGAATTAATTAAAAAGAAATAATATAACAATTTTATTTCTTTTTTTGTATTGATTTATGGTTTCATATAAACCTTTATCAAGTATCCAAATGTTGCCATTTGAAACAATTACATCTCAAGTGACATACTACTCCATTTATTGTACAATGGAAGTAGTTTCCAACCACTGTACAAAATCTTGCTACTGGTTTGTTAAACATTGTGATGAGAGCCACAAATCATTAGAATCTTGAAGTCAACCTTTCAACAAGTTCAAGTTTGGCGGGACAAACCTCTTTTGCAATGTTCTGTGGCATAGACTGGACCCTGTAAACAAAATCTGTAGCTATTCCCCGTGTTTGCATGGCCAGCACATTCAATGTCACATCCATCACAGATCAAGATCCATTGGGTTTGCCGCCCACTTTTTGCTTCTTTTGGTAAACTCCCTGTTTTAACGAGGCATCCCGAAAATTCCTGCAGCTTTTGCTTGTTCCCTTCCAAAGTTCTTGTTGTGTGCAAGTACATCTAGTCTTGTTCTGGCCTCCATACTGTCTATGCCAAAATGCAATCTTTTAGGCCTGTACGTTACGCACCTCATGTCTCTTGAAAGCGTTTTGTCATACATAATCTAGTGTTGTTTGAGGAGGGGGTTCTGGAACCAACCACCTTTCCTTACACTCCTGCTCCTTGCTCAATGGTCCATGTTCGAATTCGTGGAAATGCTCAATTTCTGTCCAAGAGTGTATGTTAGAACACTGGTGCATCAATGAATGCCATTTTTCAAGCAGAATATCTACAAATCCATTCCAAGTTTTGGAGCTCCACCAAAGATGGTTGCTGATAGACTATGACCAATTTAAAATGTTTTCTAAAGCCTTTTTTTCCAGAAGCTGTAATTGATTTTGCGATGTGCCATACATATCATATTGATGCTTTATGTCTTGGAACTGCTCTCGCATGGCCTTCACATGTCTGTCAGTGGCTATCAGGTCCATTTGTATTCCTCTAGATTGCAAAAGTTGAATGGATTTAATTAAATCATATTTTTCCATGGCAAGAGATGATGTACATCCAGAAACTTGCATAATGACTGAATTCACTATTTTTTGGGTTCCCGTGTCTTGGAAGCGTGAGAAACCTGAAGGTTTCTCACCCTCTAGTCCCCAGGGATCTATCATCCAGGTGGCCAGGACACAGCCATTGCTTTTGTATCCAATTAACTGTACTTTCATGAGCCTTGGCAAGTAAGAACCCGAAAACCATGAACTAAGGCTGATCAAACCTGCAAATTGTGTTGGAGGTACCCGATGCTCTCCCACATCGATAACCAAGGTCGGGAGGAGTGATTGCAGCTGTGGTACTGTTCTTGGCTCCTACAACAAAGCGGCATCAGAAAAGACAACACAGCCGGTGAGTCAGAGAGACTGATACCAAACCAGCTTTTGTTTTGAACCAAGGTTGCAAGCAACAACATTGTACAAAGAGAACTGTGTGTGAGGCATTTTCAAAGTGCAACGCAGAGATAATTTGAACTTTGCAATTGTACTTTGGGAGGCCCAGAAGAGCGACCATACACAGAGTGGTCCAGCACCACATGGGTGCTCATTCAAAAGTCTCTGTTAGGTATCCAACTGATGCTGAGTGTGAGTAAAAGGAATAATGAGATTGAAGTGGTCATGCAGCAGGTATAGCTAAACACTGTGCATATTCAAAAGTCTTTGATAGTTTAAAGTGCATCACGATTGGTCCGAGCCCAGCTGAGGGAGACTAATTAAATATGAAAGGGATCTGAGCCTGGCTGAGGGGGATCTGTGGTGAACCATGAGCCACCCGAGAAGGAATTATATGAATTTATTTTGGAAGTTGAACTTTTGTTGTGTGAAGGGATCTAAGCCCAGCTGAAGGGGATCCAGGGTGAACACCCAAAATTGAATACTGGAAAAAGGAAAATAACATGTTTGTGTTATTTTGTGTAGCAGGCCCTCTGAGTCAAAAGACTTGCGAGAAGAAAAGAGACTTTTACCCTGTGTAAATGGAACTGTATCCTTGTATCCCTGAAGCCAGAATGTGTGCTTTTCTCGAGTGAACCGCCTTGTCCCATGTTGAAAGCGTGGGGAAGGGAGGCCAATGGCCTGAACATCCTAACTTATCATTTTTGTGAGCAATTCTTTCTTTTTCCTGAACATCCCCCACATTATTTGTACATTAGTAGTAAGGTTTGGCAATAGTTTTATTTTAGTATAGGCACTTTTAATTTAAGAAGGCTCCACTTGGACTGCCTTATTATTATTTGATGGTCGTGGCTTGCTCCCATCTGTATATTTAGGTTTAGATAGGTGTACATTTCACCCATGTGAAAGTTCAATAACACCCTTGAACAGTGGTCACTTGTGTCACTTGTGTCTGTCTTACTTTTGATACCATGCCTTCCTTACAGAAGTGGTAACTGCAGTATTTAGCAGAAAAACCTGGACTGTCACACTGTCCATCACCAGCAAGCCAGAGTTCTTTGTCCGGCGAGCGCATTTTCCATTGAAATCTGTTCGAGTGTGTCATGGGGCAAGGTATCTATCATGGTATCCCAGTGCTGGCAAAGGACCAGAGACTAATGGTAGCCAGCACCATGAAGAAACATGCCTTTGGAAGTAGAATCCTGCCTTACAAAAGGCTTCTATGTCCTTTCTGCAGGAGAATTGGCCTACAGACTACATTTCCCAAGCACCCCCTGGCCAAGAACTACTAATTACAGCCCATGTCGGGGGGGTGGACACGTGCGCGCGTGCACACGAGACCATCAAGAGCACGGGGCTTGTGCTCAGAACTCCAACCAGAAAAGATTTATTCTCCAGAGCTCCGAGCAAGGGGAAGCACACGAGGGTCCATGCCCCACACATCCTCCACCCGGGCCCCTCGCCTCATTCAGATAAGTACAGCAAGCCACAGTCAGGCCAAGCAGACCTGGGGGAAGGCGCGCAGCGCTGTAGCGCATTGTAGAGAGTCAAGAGATTTCACCAGCAGCTGCAGCCAGGGGCACGCGCAGGAGGCTCTGTCCGAGGTTCTCATGTCCCCCTGCTCCAGTGAAAGCTAAGTGTGAACGTCCTGACTACCAGTGCAGTAGTTTCAGCAAACCAAATCACGCGCAGACTTTAGGAGCCACGCAGCGCGATAGCTGTGCATGTATTAACCCACTAATTGCTGCGAGTTGACCTACTGGAAGTGAACGCTCCTGATATTACGTGGCTTCCTGCAAAGTTACAAGTCGATTTGTGTGAATTACAACACGAGTTGTTGATACGCAGGGGACCTCATAGTAGAATATTACTTGGGGCAATTACAGTTGCGGAGCCACGCACGGCTGAAATCCGCTCGTGTAGGGCATAGTCTGGGCAGATGCATGTGCCTAACGATTTGAGCATGGCGCACCTTGAGCATGTCTAGGGTGCAATTAACCACTTGTGTGAGAGTGTATGAATGCAAGGTTCGGTGTGTGATGTAACAGGCAGATGGTAATTCCCACTCTCTTTTCAGCAATAATACTGCTCCGGATTCTGGACCTGAGAGTGCGCAGGCAGGAAGTCAGCACTCACCCCCTGACATAAGTCTCTTTCTGGCTCTTAGCCCTTGTTGTGGGTGTGGGGGGGGAAATTGTGCATGCTGTGAATGTGCAAATGTTTTATTGTGTTTTCCTATGTCCCCTTCCTTGTCCACCTCCCCTATCCTAGTCCTCTCACCGGTTACCCTTGCTACGGAACCCATCCAACCAACGAGACCCTAACCCTCTTTCCCCGCCAGGGTCACGGAAGCTTGTGTAAGTCTTAACTTGCAGGCACCAAGACCGTGGAGGGGTTGGTTGGTTTGTGCCGCTCCCGAGCCTGGAAGCTGGAGACCTGACATAGTGTTCATACTTAACTAATAGCAGGGAACACGAAATCCTTCTGATATTTGTAGTACTGTGTTTTTGAAAGTTAGAAAAAAATTGTCCTGTTGGTTGATCCAATAAACAACAAAGCAGATGAACAAAGTACATTTCCAGCAGGCACTTTCCAAAGTATAGGTTGAGCAGACCATGAAAATGAGTAATGTTGGTGTACACAGCTACCCTTGATCTTCAGGTTGGTGCCTTTGACTACACGAGTAAACTTAACCAATGGCTCCCCAAAAATCCTCCTATGCAATTTATGATGACATTTAATCATTTTCATAATCTCTATCAGGCAGCAGTCAAACACAATATGTATGTTCATTCCTTTAATAGCCAATCGTCCAGAAGTACAGTGGTTTCCGATTCCATGGTGGTGGATAAGTGCTTAACACTAGGAAGAGTGAAGTCCACATCATGAGCCCAATCGTCAGTAGAGAAGATGCTTCGGTTATTTCTTTGTGTTATATTTCTGATTTGTCAACATGTATTGGGGGGAAATGTCATGATCTCTGCTTCCAAAAGATCAGGACTTGCCTGACTCCCTTGGAAGCAGACCCATAACCCCGGTTCCGAGTGCCAGCCAGTCCCAATTGGGACCTTTTGGACCCTGTCCTGGCGCCAGTGGCACCAGGCTAATAAAGATGCCCAGTCCCAGCGCTGGAAGCGCCGGGCTCATAATGCTTGGGTGGACTTACCTGCAGCAGACAATGCTGCTTACTTACCTGCCAGTTGAACCCCTGATCCTCTTCTGTTTGGGACTACTTTTCCTGTTGGGTGGGTCAGGAGCCACTCCCTAGGTTCAGAACACTGGAGCTCTTCTGGAAAGCAGGAACTCTTTTCTTACCTAGGCGTGGCTGTGGAAGGAGACACCTAAGCACTACAGGAGGCTATTTAAACCACACCCGATGGATGAATCTTGCTTTGCGTTATTCTGCATTCTCTGCAGCAGAACGCTCATCGTGTCTTCTGCTTCTGATCCTGGGCCTAAGGAAACAAAGGCTTACCATCCTGGAATCCAGTCTTCAGCAGCACCTGTAAAGACAAAGAAAGAACAGGATAGCACTACGGTCTTCAGTGGCAGCGCATCCCTTACCTGGTCCATCGGCTGTCACCAACGCCTCGCGCTGCATTCCGGCATCTGAAAGACAAAGGCTTACCTACTCTTCGCATGTTCCGGAGGTCTTCGCACTGCATTCTGGCATCTGAAAGACAAAAGCTTACCAGCTCTTTGCACGCTCCGGAGGCCTTCGGCGCTGCATCCCGCATCTGAAAGACAAAAGAAGGTGCGTTTAAAGACATTGGGCAACTTTATTACTCACGTGCCATTACTCCTTCCCACGCCGAATCCAGTGGGTATTCCAGCACCCTTCAGCTTCTCTAAAGCTCCGAACTTGTACCTGCAAGATAAAAGGGACAGTTAGTGCGCATCGTGAAGCAGGCTACAAGCGCTTACCTACGTGCTTCCAGGCGCTTCTATTCCTCACGCGGGTTCGATCCTCAACTCTCATCAGCCCGCCATCCGCCATCGCCGGAACTCTGCAAAACAAGAGATATCATTACAAAAGACTTTTAAGACATTTGAAACGCCCAGAACTTACCGTTCGTGGAGTTAACGACGGACAGCAGTCCTCTGAGGTCAAGAGGCCTGCACCCTTATCCAGTGAAGGAACTGGTTACGGCACCCTGCCCCGAGGCAGATGGAGAGCTCGGCGTTCACTTACCTAAGACATCTTACTCTTCGAGTCAGACATACAGTGCACAGAGGTCCAGCCCAAAGAGCCAACCGTGTGTTACACATCACCTTTGAAGATACGGCATTCACCCAGTCAAGACCGGCGCCTCTGCGGGAATCAGGTGAGCGTTACAGGAAAAAGGTAAAATGTTTTGTCTTAGATAGAATTTTTTTAAGTGTGTGGGTTGTGTGAGCGGTTCTGCAAGCAATTCTGAAACATCTTCTGTGTTGTCTGTTTCTTCTGGGTGACACTGTGTACTGTAACAATGATCCAGGGTTACATTCCATGGGTCACTGCTGACATTCAATAAGAATTCTGGCATCTACATCAAGCCACTAATCTTACAAGGACCATGCTGAACCTCAAAATGTAGCTGCTCCCAAGTGACAATGGTTTGGCAGGCAACATCTTTAGCTTGTGTTTTTGTCTGAGTTTTTATGCTACTCTTCTTCATAGGCCTCTAATTGAAGAGAATACAAACATGCTTAATTTATAGCACACATACAGAATATATGAATTACAACATGAAAATGTAACATCAATTAACTAACTGATAATCCACCTATATTTTTAATACACTTTCTGTCATGTAGCAGTGTTTTTCAAAATTGACTTGAAACAGTCAGATTGGATTTGGTGACCACCAGACCAAGCTGAAAAACAGCATTTCTAAAATGGTATAAGCCTTGAAATGTCTCTTCCACTTAAAAGAATCATATATACATATGTACATATATACATATATAACAAACTGTCACTATGGAAACCATTAAAACATATTAAATATTACATCACAGTTAAAATGGACAACTGATATTTTTCAATATCTTATGTATACCTCTTGTCCATGTGACACTTCAATTTCGACCTCTTCAGTAGTACATTTCTTGTATATAAAAAATTCAAAGAACAATCAATTACATGTTTAAACAATTTAATGTTAAAATCTTTGATCTCACAAAGTACATCTTGAGTAAGTCGATTTAATGATTGTCAACCTTACAATGTCAGTTAAACTATATACATTATTATTTTCATATAGTCGAACACTGTGTAAGTGAAAACTGTATCTGAAAACCTTCAAAGATGTCGCAGGGAGGTGGTGAGAAATCATCATGTAAAACATACTGATTACATTGTAGCCCTTTTAATGCGTTGTAATGTTATTTTGTTTCACCGATTCCATTTTTCGCTAAGCAGCTGAAAGTTTATAAACAAAAACATACACCATTCATATAGTGAAAAGAGTCTATGTTATTCAGTGACAAAGTACATTTTTCTAAAGGTTTGCTTTCATTGTTGCATGCGTTTCTGTGATAAACACATCAAGGTTGTTGATCGAATGCCTTGCAATTTGCTGACAGTATTACACATTATCAAAAAGATAGGTTATCTTACATGTAAAAAAGATATTGTTAATCAATAACTATTAGAATAAATCAATACATTGTCACTTCTCATACCTTATCCTCCAGACCGGTTGCAGTAGAAAAATAATACATTGTTGAAGTTTCAGTCTCTGCCTATATATCAGTAATTGTAATAATAAAGATGTAACATCAACAACAAAAAATTACATGTAAAAGATGGTCAATATTAACAAGGAAGCATACCAGCCAGTTTGTATCAAAAGCTAATATATTATACAGAACAATAATCAATATGTTTTAAGTTGAACTTGAACACATACAAATTTTGTATAGTTGCATCTTAAGGAATATTCTAAAAAGATTACTGGTGAGTGAGGTTGCTGTTGACTCCAGTCTCGGGAGGATAGCTCAGGGCCAATGTGCGCACCTGTGCAGCTAGACAACATAGAGCACCACAGGTTCAATCCCCAGGTCTGCGCTTAGAGACCTCTGGGTATTAAGTGCGTTTTAAATAACCTATTATATTATTATTTATTATAATAGTGGTCGATGTAGCATCACAGTCCTTTAATGGATGTATATATTCATCCCATTGTTCAATAGAAAATAGACATTAGTATTATAATTTAGACTAAAACAAAAATGATTTAAAAAAGTGTGTGTGCAAGTTGTTTAGCCTAACCATTAGGATATTGGACATGGCTGTGGTTTCCTCCATGGTAAGGATCTGTAATTCCATCAGTGCGGTCTACATAAAGACAGACATGTTAATTTTTTAAAAAATTACCTATTTTTAAAGGACGTGATGTGAGTGTATATTTGCAAAGGCTCCTATTGCACTGAACTATTGGAGTATCACTAAAGTAGGGATACACAAAGTAATCTAACGTTCAAAATGTACAAACCACAGTACATTGTGTCACGAAGGAAAGTTGTGTAGTAAAATATCAAGGGAAATATTCCCCAAAAACTGAAAACCATTCCTTATGTTAACTGTGATTGTTCGTACATATCACCTGAGAAGTGCATGCTGCAGACGCGGAATTGATTGCCCCTCACGTCATCCAAGACATTCTTGGCTCTGCTTTCAATTTCAGACACTGGAAATCTGCAGCTCATGAGCCATTTATTTTTTTTTATTAAATTTAAATCCTTTGGAACTACATGCAGGTCTGTATGTTGATATTTAGCATGGATGTTATTTGTGCAACCCAAAATGATACAAGGCAGCATTGTTGGATTGTCCCTATGATCTGTTAAAGAAATATAAAAAAAAAAACATTAATATTAAAAAAGTAACAGTGAGTAAATGAAACATCATATTGCTTCGATAATAAAATAAATGTACTTTTTAAGAAATGGCACCTAAAGCAAACATGCATTGAAAAAATGCACTACGAAAGACTACATTTGGAAACAACACTCTGTAATGTTATGTGCTAATTACAGAGATAAAAATGCATAGGACGGTTCATAATGGTGTAGACTTTTTGAATAAAGTAAAATGAGAATAGGGTGTACATTGAGTATAAAGCAATAGAAAGTGACCTAGCAGAGAACGTTGACACTACAGAAAACAATATTAAAAGTTGACTAACCATTTCTTGGAAGAACAGATGAGCCGACTCAGCAAGCAAGGTAAAAAGTGGTGAGCTGTCGATGTATCCGTTATCAATCTCACAGATGTTTTCTTGATAAACCCTCATTGTTTATAAAGGATTACAGAAGTGGATGTGTATTTGAAAGTCTGGCATGTTCGTTCACACCCACCAGGCCTCTATGACAATGTTTGACATCCTCAATCCCGCCAGTGCAGCCCCCTTGCAAATGCACACCCACAGGTGCAACCTGTCATTGAAAACAGAGGGGGGATGGATGTGGATGAGGCGAGTGCAATAGGCCCGAAACACAGTCAAAGGACACAGACATATGTTTATTGCAGGGACGGGGTCGTCAAAGGGGAGTCTGGAGACACCGGGTCTGGGATTGCCGTGTGGATAAGGGTGCCTTGTGAAAGACCCCTTTGTGGTGTACATGGTATTCAGCACCCTGAGCGTTCCCATCTTCCCAGTCCCCTTGTGAGTGCACACTCACAAGTGTGAACTGTCATTGATAGTGCAGGGGGATGGATGTGGATGAGGTGAGCACATTAGGCATGGAAAACAGACAAAGGACACAGATATATGTCGATTGCAGGGACAGGGTCTTCAAAGGGGAGTCTTGAGACACTGGGTCAGAGGTGATAAGGGTGCCCTTGCAAAAGAAACCTTTGTGGTGTACATGGTATTTGCCACCTTGAGCGTTCCCATCTTTCCAGCCCCCTTGCGAGTGCACGGCCACAGGTGCGAACGGTCATTGATAGCAGAGAGGGCATGAATGTGGATGAGGGGAGCGTGATAGGCCAGTAAACTTGTTAAAGCACACCAATATTTTACGCTACTCTTAGATGTTTGGACATGTTGTGGACCTACACATTTTTTTAAAACTGTTCAGATTAATTATTATTTTTTTTTTATTTAGTTTAGTAACATGGATGGCAATGACACTACAAGTTATACTGCTGCGGTCAAGGTACTGTCTGTATAAAACACAGTATTTCCCGTGGTCAAAGGGGGATCCATCACAAATGGCTCGAACCACACAAGCAGGTATTACTCGGCGTACGTGAAATCCCAGTCTTCCATGAATCCATCATGTAAAGGCACAATATGCCACAAGTATGTACCACTCTGTGTAGGAAATACAGAAAAAGTTTACTTGAAGGAACCCAATAATTGCATTTCTTTTGTTTGCACTACCTGGTAAAATATAAGGCATGGTAATGCTTTAAAAAGTAAATTTTCGTGCAAAGTGCAGACAGTACTTGTGATTTCAAGTAGGGATCAATTAGAAATGCAAAAACAGTTTGGGACATATTTCCAAGTGAAAGAAACATAATTGTTTGGATGATAAATCTAAAGAGGAACACTTTGGTTTCATATTAGAATGAGTAATTTATTACATTTACAGAGAAATTCTTTTGTCAGTGATCCATCGAAGTTATATTGATGTAGGGGAACAAAATATTATGTTAGCTGTCTCTGTTGTCAAACACACAACATATATAGAGTGAACGTATTCATCACTTGTATTACGAGGGCAAACTGTAGCTCGAAGCTTGTGCATACGGACCTTCATAATTCGCACTACGGATCTTGTAAGGCAGACATCCCTGAAGTCATACAGCTCTGTAACGCATGTCGATGGTGTGTCTTCTTCAGCAATGTAGGCTAAGCAGCCAGAGATTTCTCTGCAACAGCAGTTCTCCACAAGAGTAGGAATAAGCTCACAACCACCGCAGGTACACCAGTTGGAACGTGTTCCATGCGACTGGGTTCAGGCTCTGTTGATTGATCCTCGGGACTTTTATCTGATTCCATATCTTCGAGTTTTTTTCTCTTTCAAGGATTTCCTCTTCTGAATATTCAGGTTTGTACAGGTAGGGCTGAATTGTTGCCATAGTTCCTGAATAGTGAAGAAGCACAGAATCAACAGTGAGGTAAATAAAAATGTGTAAGAAAAGAGGTTTACATTAACACTGAATGTTAAAGAAAGACTAGCGAAGAAACAGCCATGTACAAATACACATTGTAAAAAGACAAGGTTAATAGGCTCAAACTTTAAAGGTTTACAAGGGCATTTGTCCATAACATAAAACATGAAAAGTGACTACCGGTTAAATAATTTTAGGCAGTATAAGTACCTGTTCTCAGCGTGTCGTACTTGGCAGATAGCTGAACAGAGCAGAGACAAGTCGAGGAAGCACGAAATGAAATGCACTGAAACAAAGGAAAAGCAATATCTAATGTTGTGTCATCATAAAGGGTTTGTTTACACTTGTCCAGGAACGAGGTGTCTTGCCATTTCCATGGAGACACGTCAATAGATTGAGCACAGAGAACGTTGATATGAGACATGCATTGGCGTTGTGAAAAGAGGCGTGAGCATCTAGTGATGTCAGCTTGAGGCTGGGTGATCTGAAATAGTGCTGTGAGGGCACTTGAACTTCGTGTGATGGATGAACAGAGGAGATTAGCACAAGAAGGCGGTACCCGACCCGTCATTTTCACATGTGTTAAAGTGAGAAAAACTCATGTAAATTGCATTGGACATTTTTTAAGAGCAAAAGCAGTATGCTCTAAAATACATGCCTGATCGATTGGGGCCAGTAACATTTATTTATGTCAGAAATAAAAGCTTCTTTTGCAATAAAGAAATAAAAAGAAGACATCAATTATATTTGGTAGAATCAGCAGGCATCCGTTTGAAGTGAGCAGTAGCACTGTAACAATGACACACTGAAGATTAGTCTTAGCGATTATACAAATCCTGGAGACCCTAATGCAAGGAAAATTGCATATCACAATCTATGTTGGAACGCAAATGTAGTGAATGTCTTACAAAGCAAGCCTATGCTATGTGGAAAGATGCAGCCAAATGCATTGCCTTATGAAGCAACAAATGTTGGATTTGTATCTTTAATCAATGAATTTCTCCTTGAAGGCAATGTGAAAACAATGGAGGAAATTGAAAAGATTTACAGGAATATTGCAGCTTACAATGGTTTATAAGAAGGGCAGATGAAATAAAAATAACAAATCAAATGTTTCCTAGATGAAGAGCTAGAATGCATTGGCATTATTTTTAGTAATCCGAAAAGGGTAAATGAACCAAACGTGCCTCACTGAAAGTAACAGCATCTCATGCAGAAGAAGAATTTGAGGAAATTGAGAAAAATATGAGAACCCTTCTTGAAGCAGCTACGATTTTACAGAGAAACGTACTAACTTTTGAAAAATTGAAATTCGCTGAAAATTTTGAAGAAGTGAATTTGGCAGATGTTGTTCCAAAGGAAGTTTTTTTCAAGTTGTACTCTCACGGCCAGATGGATATGAAAAGTAATTCAGAAAGGTGAGATACAACTGTAATGAACAGAGCTCATAAATTGCCACAGATGTTTATATATAAAACGATACCACCACAACAAGCTTCCTATGCGAGCACTTCTACCACACAGCATATCCAAGGAATGTCCTTGCAAGTGGCAGTTGGGCTTAAAATGCACACAGCTACTCTCAGCAAATGTATCATTCAATTTCTGCATAGCATCGGAGCGTATACAGATTACGCCAGAGTCCTTCGGTTTAAGACTCAGATAGCCACAGAGGTAATAAAATACATGGATGAGTATGGAGCATCTGACTTTCCCTCAGAGTTGGTCAGAGGCAGATTAGTCTATTGTGCTGCTGACAACATTGACTTCCTCGAGGATACTCTGTATGGTAAAGGAACTTTGCATGGTACAGTTATGGTGGTCTATCAGGAGAAGGCCCAATTGAAATAGCAAGTACATCATCACTTCAATCACTGCAGAAGATTCCTCGGTCCCAGTCTGAGGTCATGTCTCGCAACATTCAAGAGACCACAGAATCCTGTAAGCAATCAAATCACTGATTATACATAGATGAATAAGGTTATTTAGACTCCAACGGGCTTGAGGACCTACTTTGAATGATGGCGGAGGTCTTGCCGTTGAGTAATTTTCAAGAACATTTAGATGAGGAGTTGCTGGATACACATTGTAATCTCACTGAAAAAACTGAGATTGATGAATGTGAGACAGAGTCAGAACTGCTCACTACAGTTCTGACTTGGTCAGCTTACAATTCCATTATAAGTGATCCTTCAACTAAAGAAACTAGAGTCTCTGTACTCCCACTCATAAATGCCAGACCAACAAGCACTCAAACACAGCTCACATTCATGATATATGATATGATAAATGTCATTTATAATGCGCTTAATACCCAGAGGTTTCTAAGCGCGGACCCGGGGATCGAACTTGTGTTGCTTCGTGTCATCTTGTTTCCAAGGCGAGCACGTTGCCCCTGAGCTATCCTCCCGAGACTTCATGAAGTGTGTTGAAAAAAACATTTGTTGTCACCACAGAATTAAAAACAGTTGTACCATTGGATCTTGGCCTTTACAAGTCTGTTTCAGAATTAGCAATGACTTGTCAAAGAACTGGATGCTTAGACCAGGGTAGTTGCATATACCAATGGTGATGCTTCAACCTATTGGTTCTTTCTTGGGTGGTACAGCATTGATGCCAGTTTACCTCTACTTTATGATGCAAATGTTGTGTCTATCTGGGACGTGCATATGGTGTGCAGTTGAAGCACTCACTTCACTAAGGCTTGCACTTTTCAAATGCATCATCGATACATTCTACAAAGAGCCTGTTGAAATCAAAGAAAGGATGGAACCTGAGATTAAGAAGTGACTTAAATGTTTAAGAGTGGATGATTCCCTAGAAACAAAATCAGTCCATAATTATGTTGTGACAGTTCTGACAAATGTGAATGTGATGGCCAAAATGGAAGCATTTGAGGCTAAAGAATCTCAAGAAAAACTAACACACAACACAGAGTTGCTCTTCAGTAAATTCATATGTTGGACACAATTCCTTTATTAATCAGATCCATCTGAGCTACAAACTGAGATTTACACTTGAAGAGTTTGTTAAGAACATTTTCGCCCTCGATTTAATAAACTATGCTAGTATGATAGCACAGTACTTAGCAGAAATGAAACAGCTTAAAAGCGAAAAACTGGACTTGCAGAGGGAGTTTCAGAAAGGCAATTGGGTAGTAAGCAAGACAATAGAAACTGTTTGTGCTTCAGGTTCAGATGAAGCTCTAGAACTTCAAAACAGGGCAATGGAAGTTCTTGGATGTGTGGTTAGTATTATTCAAAAGAAACAGGTGCTAGCATGATTCCTTTAAGTCTCTCCTTAGCTATCAAGGCTGTCTACAGAAGCAAGATAAATTGAAGGAATCACAAGTTAAGGATGGTCAAAACATCACCACAGCAACACAACAAAAGGAAGATGTTCAACAGATCTACAACTGGATCATGACATTGATTGATCCTGTGAATTATGGAAAAGAACTCAACAGCTCGACAAAGGCAGTTTTTGATGGGAAAATTCAGAAGGACACATCGAGAATTAAATAAAAAGGTTGCCAAATGTACAACAGCTTTAAAGAAGACCGTATGTAATCAGGTACTTGTAGGCTGGGGGCACCAATGAAGATGGAGAAACTTCAGCTGTGCAAATCTGCATGCAAAGCTATCAGACACCATAGTGCAGTTGAAGGCAGATCATTCTTTGTTCAGATATTTGCTGATTGCTTCATGAAGTCGAACTGAAATTGATGAATTCTTGAGTAATTATGAATTTGCTGCAGTACCTCTTTGAATGATCAACATAGATGGTAACATGATTTTAGCTGCAAACAAAAGCAAACATGAGAAGAGGAACAATATACAGAAGTTTCTAACAACAGAACAGAGGTCTCTTAATTTGTTTACTGAGGACAGGTTATCTGTACCAGAGCAAACATATTCAGCAGCTTTCCTTGACGGAATGGCGAAATTACAAGCATTGCAGAAACCATCATATGTGAAGAAATGCCATGACCTTGCAATTGAATTCAACAAGAAAATGGAACCTTATCTACTCCGGTATGAAGAAACTCATTTAGTATTTGATACCTACTGTAACGCTCACCTGATTCCCACGGAGGCGCGGGTCTTGGCAGGAAGGTGTCCGTAACACGAAACGTGATGTGCAGGATTCGGTTGGCTTCTGGGGTCGAACCTCTCCGCACTGTGTGTCGAACTCGAAGGGTGAGGTTTCTGCAGGTGAAATAATATGGGGATTAAAGGTCTGGGTTGTTGAATGTCCCTATCTCTCTCCTCCCAGCTTGTCTGTTGAACCCCCCTCCCAGGTCAACTTGCTCACCTTAGATAGGTGAATGCTGGGCTCTCCATCTGCGTCTAGTGCAGGGTGCCGTTGCCAGTTCCTTCACTGGTGAAACGTTAGCCTCTTGACTTCAGAGGATGAGTACCGTCGTTGTCTGCACGACCGGTAAGTTTCTGGACACCTTTAGTCTGTAAGTATGGCAAGCGCTCTTACTGTCTCTATCTTTGTCTTTGCAGGCGACGATGCAGAAAGAAGAAATCCGGAAATCGCCACGTGCCGGTGAGTGTAACACTGCTGTTGTCTATGCAGGTGAAGATGCAGCGTGAAGAATCCGAAATGCACAGCGTGCCGGTAAGTAGAATAATGCTGTTTATCTTTGTGCAGATGCAGCGTGAAGAATCTGGAATGCACGGCGTGCCGGTAAGTAAAATAATGCTGTTTGTCTTTGTGCAGGTGCAGCGTGAAGAATCCGGAATGCACGGCGTGCCGGTAAGTAAAATAATGCTGTTTGTCTTTGCAGGCGAAGGTGCAGCGTGAGACACGGCCGCTGCCGATGGATCAGGTAAGCAAACACTGCGTGTGAAAGTTCGTTCTGCTAACCTGTGGTTTCTTATCTTTTGCAGGTGCTGATGTTGCTCGGGTACCGGAATGGTGAGTATAATTCTTGCAGGTTCAGGATCCAAAGAAGAAAAGCTGGAGCAGACTCGGTGAGCGTTCTGCTGCAGATGCAGAATAACGCGAAGCACGTTTCCTCAATCGGGTGTGGTTTAAATAGCCTTGGAGTGATGAGGAGTCTCCTTCCACGGCCCCGCCTAAGTAAGAAAAGAGTTCCTGCTTCCAGAAGAGTTCCAGTGGAGTGGAGCTGCCCCACCCAGGTAAGAAAAGTAGTCCCAGTCCACCGAGGACTTTTAAGAGTCTGGCAAGTCAGCAGCATGGTCTGCCGCAGGTAAGTCCACCCAAGCATCTTCACACTTATGATGAGCCCGGCGCTTCCAGTGCCGGGACCAAGGCTTCTGATGAGCCTGGTGCCACCGGCGCCAGGACAAGGTCCAAAAGGTCCCTGTGGGGACCGGCTGGTGCCTAGGATCAGGGTTAGGGGCCTGCTTCCAAGGACGTTGGACTGATCCTGGCTCCTTGGAAGCAGTGATCATGACACCTACCTAGAAAATTCACTCAATAACTCCATGCGAAGGAAAAGAGCGGGAAAAGCAACACCCGTTGAGTAAAAAATCATGGATTCTACAAATATGGTAAAAGTTTCCATGAGCTTACCTATCAAATAAAGCAATTCTGCATTCACAGAGGATACAAAGAAGCCTGGTATCCAGTTGGATAAATGAAGCCAAGTCATCAGATGGAAATGATGTTGGAGACAATGAAAGCACACATGAGGAGGCAGGCACAAAACTAATTCTTCACTTCCTTTATGTATCACATCATCATGCTACTACCCTTCTTTTCACCTGATACCAATGTTTTTGTCCTTTTACTGTGGTGGTCATTGTTGTTCCCATCTGACAGCATGTTTGTCACAGGAGCTGGAACTAATAGAAGATTTATCAATCTCAAACATGTGTGCCCCTGCTTAGGGCCTACAAAAGTGCAGGCATTACTAGGCCTTCATTCTCTTTCAGGATGTGATGCTACCGGCTTCTTTACGAAGAAAGGAAAACATTATTTCTGGAAAGTTTTCAATACTTCAGAAAAAGAGATCCTTGAAGCTTTGGGAAGACTTGGATGTCCAGAAGAATTTAAGAAGGAAGATGAATGATTGATAGAGTGATTCATTTGTCAAGTCTACTCTCCACAAACTAAGATTTGTGACATTGGTCAACTGCTTCGGTAGATGCTCACAATAAAAGAGATGCAAAGTGAAAATCTGCCACCAACAACAGATTTTTAGAGAGGATAATGGGTCCTCTCTAATATCATACATCTTAAGGACCCATTATCAGGTGATGGAGTGACGATGTGTTGATCAACAACACCCGAATCTCCCAACGACATCACAATTCGGGTGGGAGAATGCAGATAATCAATATTCTCCTACTATGTGTATGTTCCATATGCACCACAATCGATCATACAGCTGGTACAGTATGCATGCGTCAAAAGACTGTGTGCTGTGCAGTGCAAATGCACAGCTCAGTCACTAAGGTGCACAGAACTATGTAAGTGTGGTGGCGACGAAGAGCTCTGTGATAATGATTTTGTCGATGATGAAAATGAACTCTGGGCCTCATAAGGTGACCTAAAAAACATGAATTTCTCTCTTCAAATGTAAATAGCTATTGTGATTTTAATAAATAGTATATTTCAACGAAAAAGTTGCAAATTATTTCAAACTTTCTAATTTAGTGAGCATACAGTCGAAGGTTTGCATTGATGTAGCAATAATTATGAGGCTATATCGCGCAAACTGTTAAAGATATCAAAATATTCCTTCTATGAACTTTTCTATTCCCTTGATCATGTTTAACAAAAACCCTACTTGGCAAATGTTTCATAGAACCATCCTTAAAGCATTTGCAACTCAAAACCGAAATTAATATCCGTAATGGCAGTCATCTTAGATTAATGACATCACACTGGCCCTCTGCCACAAATTCAGACAAAACACCTGGTAGTACATGATTTTGTGATTATCAATGCATCTCCAGTAGTCATATCTTCCCTTCATTCAAAATCTCACAGACAAGGTTATTTAAACGGATGCCCCTCAACTATGCTATTGTATTGTAGAGTGCACGGATAAGGCTCTGAGCCTACTACTTAGCTGTTAATAACTACAAAGATCTTATCAGCCAAATTACTCCTGTGATGTGTTTTGTGTTCACTGTAGCAGTTCCTTTGTCCACTTTAACACAACGTGTGCATTGTTTTCCCCTTTCTTTGGGAACATATCAATCTTGTGTATTAACCAAAGTTGAAATACATAGTGCAACAATTCAGTAGATATAGTCACTTCTCCCTGAGGGTGATCCCTTTCCCATGAGGCCTGGGAGATACCCTATAGTCCCCTTGGGGATCTCATAATGCGGGAGGATCTCATGTTGAGGGGCTCCCCCTCTAGGCCTAAGGACGAACATCTATGATATAGCCCTTATAAGAACACTACACCCCCACATCCTTTACCCTGTCCTTCCACTACTAACCTCTTTGTAGACAATAGAGGTATGTACTGTTCTAAGGCAGAGTACATAAGGCAGAGTTCTGGAAACTACAAAGATGAAGAATTAAGAAAAACAACAGGAACCTAGGTAATCACAGAACTGGGACGAGTTGGCCCCCAGAGCAATGAAGATGAAACATGTGAAAGACAAAGGACTTGTACAATGGGCCCAGATACTGTTGGCAACAGTGTGTTTAGTCCATTGTTGTTTTTTTATACAAAGTCTCGGGCAGCAACAGAAGACTGCAGGTGTGCTGCGCACTGAATGCGGGTGATACGACCCTGCATCTCTGATCCTGAGCAAGAGAGCTCCAAGGATGCTGGCAGTCCATGACATCTAATGATCGGAGGGTCTGCAGTAGCAGACCGGTACCCAGCAGTATCATGAGCAGGTCAGAACGCAAACTGCAGCCTGGAATACTGTTGCATAGTCACAGGGAAGGCAAGGCGCCGGAGAAGCCGAACCAAACACCCCAACAAGGTAAAGGGTGGCAAGGGACACCCGGAGGGGTCACGGGCGACTTACCAAGAGGGCACATGCAGTTATCTGTAGGCCACTTTTTTGCAGCCATAATGCTTGGGTCGGCCGGCAGGTGCAAGAAGCCTACAAACCTTCTCCTCCTTTTTGCAGTGATGACCCTAGGTACCTGAAAGAGAACTTGGGAGGGAGAGTCCTTCACAACAGTGGCAGGGATAAACCAACTGACGGAGAAACCAGGGTTTGGAACCCTAAGGGAGAAAGTAATACAAGTCATCTTCCTCGTGACAGTACTTGGCAGGAGGGTGAACCAAGTGGGCCAGTTCAAAGACAGAGAAGGAGAATAACCAGGGTCTGGGACCCAAAGCGAGAAAGTAGTATGAGTTGGCCAGATCAAAGAAGAAGAGAAGCCAGGGTTGCTGACCCTCATAACACTCAGACTTGTGTGTTGTAAGTATGCAGCCTAATGCAAAGAAGGCCAGGGAAAGGGAGTCATTCCCCCTGGTTGTAAGCAACTGATAACAAGATACCAGGAGAAGGCAGTTGTTCTACTGGCAACCCGGATGCACCAGCAGTAAGATCCAAAAAGGACTGGACAAGGGAGTAATTCCCCCAGGCTATCGAAACTGGACTTCAAGCGAAGGGAGACATTCTCCTGACCCACCAAGAAAGTATAGTTCAGAACTTTGCGATCAGTGGAAGAAGTCATTCACCCTGAAAATGTGTGAGAACGTTTTTGTTTGGAACTTTACTATCAGGGGAAGGAAGCCATTCCAGCTGACAATGAGTGCGACACGAGACTGCTCTAAGATTTGGGAACTGTTTAGCACATCACAAACCATAACCCAGGAGAAGGGAGGTATTCTCCCGGGACTGGAACTGTACTGTTTTATTCTTTATTTTCTAGTGTAAGTGGCAGAAGTAAGGTTTTCTTGACAAAGGGCGGTGGACACTTTTGAGTTGACTGGCATCCTGACAGACACCTTATCTTCAGTTGAGGCAAGGAAACCCCTCTTAGTAATAGGGCCAGGTAGGTTTTCTCTTGCTTTCTTGTTTAATACAAGTGTTTATACCCAAACATTCCACCTTTGTGTCAGCCTCCTTCTTCTGCACCCTTAAAATAGTAATGCGTTTGAGAGCCATGATCATAATGAAGAACGATAGCATTTGGTGCCAAGCTATATGTTCATATTCCTGATCACACTGCCAAATCTCAGCATGGCAGACACACTTTACTTTCTTTGAGTTTGATAAACTTGAGAATGTAAACTTTTGAGAGTTATGTTCTTTACTTTTGTGAAAACATGTTCATTTCTTGAATTTTACGACTGCTAGGTGAAATTGTACACTTTACCATTCAAATATTGGTTGCCGTGTTTGAAACCTCTGTAGTTGCTTTGTGACAGTCCAGCTGTTGAGCCCACCTTGGACTGAAATAAGCTCATCATGTGAAAAGAAGTACGGATGCCATAAGAAATGTCAAACTGGGCAATCTAGTAAAAAGTGCACTGGACAGAGATTTACATTTTTTGCTTTTCACTTATGTTAAAGCATAGATTACTATTAAACAGTGAAATTGTATCTGTTACCATATAAATATATCTGCCATGTTTAGATATCAGAAATCAAGCAGCTATGCTCTAGTTGTTGAGGCCACACTGGTTGGGAATATGTACTTCCATGTAAGAAAAGAAAGAAGCAGTCAAAAACTTCTAAACTCTTTGAAGTAAGGCAGGAGCGACAGTGAGAAGACTTGTGCAGGCAAGACAAGGAGGTGAGTAAATGCACAGTGAACTAGAATGAGGGAGCTGAGTTTGCATTTAAGGTCACGAAAGAAAGCATTTTTAGCCTTGGACGTGATTATAGACACATTCCTTCTGTTGATAGGAATGGAGCTGTGCAAGGCTAACTCGCTAGTCCATGTAGCACAAGGACCACCCCAAGAACAATACGTTGTTAGGGTAAGTTGAAGACACAATGGGCCTCATTACGAGGTTGGAGGTAGCCTGGCTTGACCTTTTGCGGGTGCCGGGCCCGATACATCCCCATTCGAGCCCCATAGGGTTCAAATGGGAATGGGGAGGGTGGTAGCACCGGTACCGTTAATAATGGTACCGGTGCTACCATCATGTTCTGCTCGCAGGTGCTGGTACGGCCACCTGGTCAGACCCGGTGGCTGCAAGGGCACCCGCGAGCAGAACTCCTAGTATGGCAGTACGGTAGCAACGGTGCCGGTAGCGATACCAGTGCCATTGTTGCCTTACCGCCATACTTGTAATGAGGTCCAATGAGTCAGAATTAATACATCTTTTCAGTCTTTGTGGATTTTTCTAAAAAAGCCACAATAAACATATACATACTATTATTTCTTTTTACAAGAATGAAAAACACAAAAGACATGCCATGAAGGTAACTGGTTTTACTCTGTCATTCTTGATGCGGTGGCATCACATCGACACTATTTTAAAACTAGTGGCATCTCCTGTGATTCTTAAACAGATGTGAAACATCTAAAGTAGATCTCTTGTGGGAGATCTGACCTGGAAAAGCTCATTATAACCTTGTTAGACAATCGTTATATTAGTAGCAACAATTAAATATTGAGATAGTAGCACTCTCTTTATATCTATTGTCACCTGCAGATTTCATGATTAGAGGATTTCATCTTCAATCCAGTATGTGTGAAAAGAAGACTATAAAGCGCTGTTGTGTGGGTGCATGATGTCGAAGAATATGGCCGCTTGAGCGACACCCATATTTATCATTTTGGGGCTTCTCTGCCACCACTTACTTTGCTTCCATGCCGCTGGCTGTTGCTACATTCTTTCAGCCGGTTGCCAGTGATAGTGTCGAAAACAAAAGGATCGAATGCCCTTTGATCGACAGTCAAAGGATTGGAAAAAAGGGTCGAATTTGATTTTATTTTTTTTTGTTATGGGCGGGTTCCCCCCAGACCCCTGTTTTCTTTATTAAATACATTTTTTACCAACCCAAACTAAAAAATATATATAAATAAATGTAAAAAAAAAAATCGACCCTTTTTTTCCGATCCTTTTGCATTCGAGCAAAAGGTAATTCGATACTTTTTTTTGATCGTTTGACTGGACACCGTTTCAGCCTCTTCAATGCTGGTGCAGCACTCCACAGCAGCTTCCCCTGCTGCAGTGGTGTGTTCACTTGATGATAGCAGACTCTTCTCAGAAGTTGAAGATATTTGAAGTGTGTCATCTGGTATTTTACACCCAGTAACGTTTACTTTGGTACTGGTAATTATGGCCTCTGAAAAGGGTAATCACAAGGTCCCTTTGGTTAAAGATGTTCAAACTGGGGCACCCTCTCCTATGCATAAAAGGCCAATGAGTTAATCCCCTCCCCCGGTGCTCATTCCGGATTCCAGCTTAGATGTGTTATTAAAGGAAATACATTCAAACCCTTAATGAAGGATATTAACCAAAAGCTCCATAAATTGGATAATAGATGGCATGTTTTTGACAAACAGAATGGCTTAGATTGAAATCAGAATTAGCACAGTGGACGACATATCACCCCAAGTGCTACACCTTGAAAAAACTGTGAAAGAGCTGCAAAAACACCATGAGGATTTGGAGAATACTGGAAGACGTAATAACCTTTGTATTTCTAGTCTGCCTGAGGGTGCAGACGGGAGTGATGCTATCATTTTACTTCAGAAAATGCTTTCCACTCTTCTACATATTCCACCACAAATTGTTCTTAACATTCAGCATGCGCAACGGATTGGCCCCACCATGGACTCTCAGGCTGCACGGTTAATGCCATGTACCTTGATCTTTTAAATGCTGGAATATGCTCAGTTACCACTCATCATCACTAAAGCCAAAGAAAGGAACAATCGTATGTGGAAGGGCTTCAGAATTGACATATCCCAAGATATGGCCAAGAAAACAGCACAACCAGAAAGGAATTCCTATCGTTCCCCCAGTCCTCAAACAACATAAATACCATATCAAACATTATGACCCATGCTCCTTCAAGGTCACTTTTAATGGTAGAACATACATCTGTCTGTTACGCTCACCTAGTCTCTGCGGAGGCGTTGGAGAACGGTTGCAGCCTTCCTGGGGGTGAGGTCGCTCGGGTCCGACTTTGCCCTCTGCGCTTATGTGGTGACTGGTGGCTGGTGGTAATAGGTGATGCTGCTCGGGACCGCTCCTGCATTGAGAATAGGGGGCGTAAGTATGCCAGTCTGTGTGCCTGACCCCCTTCCAGACTCCTTCTCCCAAAACCGTGGTACCCGTGAGATGCACTGTCCCTGGAAAGCTCACCTGTTGATTAGTTTTGACAAGCACTCCGTCCTGTTGCTTCTGGCAGGGGTGCTTGTATAATCTGGACCGAGTTCCTTCACTGGTCCCTTGCACATGGTAGTCCAGTCCTGCTGCAACTAAGCCACTATACTTCAGTAAGTGTTCCTGTTTGCCTTTCCTTGTCTGTTTTTGTTGTATTGTAAAATTTGTCTTCTTGTATTTCTGTCAGTTCCACTTTTGATATTTGCTCTGTTGCTTTCTTCCCTTGCAGGTGATGTTGCCGGCCTGGCAGAAGCTGAGGAGCTTGAGGCGACAGCCGGGGGGAATGAGGAATGAAGCTTCAGTGGTACCGTAGCTGGTAAGTTGTTAACTAGGGGGCGCGCGGGGTTCAAATGTGGCGCAGCCCTAGGACAGACGTTCTAACCTTGTCTTTCTTCTTCTTCACAGGGTCCGAGTTCGTGGATGCAGAGTGCGGTGCTGCGGCGTCGGTATCAAGATCACTGGATGTCAGGAGATGAGTCTGCAGATGAAGCGATGAAGCACCGGTTTCCTGGAGGTGAGTATGCAGGAGAACGCCTGGTTCCCAAAGGTAAGTAAACTGGTCCAAGCTGCGGTGAGCGTCACGTTGCACACGAGTGCACAGTAACGCAAAGCACCGGCCTTAAGGATGGAGCAGCTTATATAGCTGAGCTTCCGAAGCCACACCCACGAGGTTCAGTCTGCCTGCCACACCCTGCCACACCAATGAGTCAGCACATGAAGACCAAACCTACGGAGCCACACCCGATGTGTCAACACATGAGGATGATCTCTGGAATAAAGGTTGTCAGCTCCTGGAACGTTTTTGTAAAATAAAAGCACTCCTGCACTGAAATAAAGTGTTGCTGCTCACATCTCTATATGAGCCTGGCACTAAAGGTGCCAGGACTGAGTCCCGCCAGGGCCCCTGTGTTTATGGGTCCCAAAGGGACATAAGGGAGTCAAGTGACCCATTGCCCCCATCACTAGATGGTGTAGTTTTTGTGTTCTGGGGCCTGTGGCTATGACACTGTCTTTGATGATCCTATGGACCTCAAAGTGTTTATACGATCGCTAAAATCTAATAGAATGAATACTTTGCTACCATTGAAATGGCATCTGTCTGCTGAAATTATCAGATCATGTTTTACTCTTTTTTCCACACTCTTGGGTGTGATGGAGCTCAGTCATTTCTTCTTTAATGATTATATCTGAGTGGACGGTTGCTTTGGTACCTGCTCTTGTCCTGGGCCTCTTTTGGATAGGCTCATCAGGTGCCACCTAGTCATACATTTTTCTTTTCTCAACCCTTTTCCCTCTGTAAATTTGACCAACTCTTATATATCTCTGTTCTTTTCTCCATCCTAAGATCGTCTATTCTCACTTGTCTGCAATGTTTTAATGTTTGCATATTTCCATGTCAAACTTTACATCTACCCTATTCCTTTCATGTTATCCAGTATGTGTTGTACTCTATTTATCAAGTGCACCTTAAGTTTCTGTTAATGCTTCTCTTACAGTGGGTCAAATGTGTGGCTCTTGTTATCATATCTGGTGTATATGGTTATATATTATTATAATAGTCTATAATGGTGTTTAAGTGTGTATTATATAATGTCAAGGGTATCATTAATCCAATTTAATGTCATAAGATTATATCCTACCTGAAGAAATTCAATCCATCAATTGCTTGCATCCAAGAAACTAATCTATCCTTGCTCGAGTATCTGAATCTTAAAATGTTCTGGGTTCAGCAGGAGAGGTTGCTAGTCCTACCAATTGAAAGAAAAATGGAGTGGCAAGCCTCATTAATAAAGCCTTCCTCATAAAATTCTTCATAAAGAATATGATACTAAAGGTAAATGGGTCTGGGTGAAATTACAAATACAAATGTATATTGTATCCATCATGAATGTTTATGGGCCAACGATTCTGGACACAGTGTTTTGGCATACCATTAAACAAAATGTCCTTTAGTCCAGTCTCACAAACCTTATTCTTTGTGCCAATTTCAATAACATTATTGATCGTTTCATGGATCACAGATCTAAATGTATTTTTAAAAGCTCAAGATCCCACAAATCTTTCACTCACTGTTTGCAGGACATAGGATGACCACCAGGTATCCACCAATCCAAACAACTTTGAATTTATATTTCAATCCCTTGCTCATGATACACTATCTCACCTGGACAATATTTGTGCAGCCAAGTCCATTTATGTTGCTATAATTGACTCGAAATGTGCAAATATCATCATATCTGACCACGGCCCATGCATTACATCTTTTGACCTGCTTGATATTCAAAGGAAATCTAACAGATGGAAATTCAATAATTCCCTGCTACAAGATGAGCTGTTTGAGCAGTCGTTCCTCACATTTCAAATAACTTCAACATATATACATCTTGGTCAACCATTGGGATGCTTTTAAAGCTACCGTGCGAGGTCATGCCATAGCTTTTGTTAGCAAACACACAGCGTAAGGAACACAAAAAAGATAAGGAGGAAATTTTCAGACAACTCGTGATTCTGTAAAAATAGTGTTATCAATTTGCCACTGATCCCACACATTGTTTTATTTTAGCTTTATGCTTCCAGATTAATAAAAAAAAGTAAACAGAGGAAGTCTCTGGTGTTATCCTGAAATATAAGTCTTAAATATATCAAACTTCCAATAAAGCCAGTAGAGCTCTTGCATCTTATCTTAAAGCCAAAAAGGACAGAGATGTAATCTTCCATATTAAAAATGATAGTGGTACAATAGTCACTGATACTGATACGATTATGGAAGTCTTCAAAAGAAGTTATGGCAATCTCTATTCATCTGGCTTAGTGTGCCCTTCATCTAAACTTAAAGCATTCTTTGACAACATCAGCAGAAGTCCTCCGATGGTGATCTTCAACTTTTAGAAAATAGACTCCCTATAGATTAAATTACTCAAGCTATCAAATACTCATGAAAAGGGAAGGCTTCCATTCCTGATGACTTATCTATTGAATTTTTGGACACTTTTCTCATTTTTAACCTTGAAGCACTGTTTGGTTTCTTCTTTGACAGGGGATCTTTATCCGGCTCATTTGCATAGGCATGATTAATACTCATTCCAAAATCTCAGAAAGATGCTGATCTCCCAAAAAATTATAGACCCATCACCTGCATTGATGTTGACTGTAAAATCTTTGCCAAAATTCTCTCTAACAGAATTGAAGTTTTCCTTCCCAATTTAGTCAAATCAGATCAGGTTGGGTTTATCATGGGGAAGAATATTGCATCCAATGTTAGACCTTGTGAAGAATTATGAAAAGGACAGAGAAGGTTATGCTGCTATTGCGTTGGATACAGAGAAGGCCTTTGATTGAGTATATTGGACTACTCTTTTCCACACACTTCAATGGCACGGAAGTGGCAAGAGCTTTATCTCCCTTGTTAAACTCTTCTATTCTATCCTCAGAACCTGCATCTTTATCAGTGGGCAATCCATGTCCTTTTTCTTTCTTAAGAGGGGAACTAGACAAGGTGCCCTTATCCCCTATCTTATATGTCCTCTCTCTTGAGCCCCTACCAGAACTCATATTCCTTGTTTCAAAAGTGACAAACATGAAACCAAGGTCGCAGCATATGCAGATGATATGCTACTATTTCTTAAAAATCCCAAAATCAATATCCCTAACTTACCTAATAAATTAGACCTGTTCTCCTCTGTATCTGGATATAATCTTAATAAGGGGAAGCCTTAACTTTTTGTCTCAAACACAAAATTGATCCTCTGGGTCACGAATGGTCTGATAACTCTCAAATATTTACGATTGCAATTTATATAAGCGGTTGGCAGCACAATTAAACATAACACAGATCTTGCTTGGTCGGATTAAAGATATGAAATTAAGTTGGTCCCCTTTATATTTGTCTTCGTGGGGACATCTAGAGACTTTTAAAATGATGTTATCGCCTATTATTCTTTATTATCTACAGTTGCTCCCGGTAACCCTACCCTCCTCCCTTTTTAAATCCATTAATTCCTCCCTGATCACTTTTCATTGGGGAGCTAAAAAGAATAACATAATTTCTGTTAACAAGCTTAACGCATCTCATGAACATGGTGGGGTTTGTTTTCCTGACTTCCAGTGTTGTTATACTGCATTTTTAATGAAACAAGTACATATTTGGTTTTCTCTTTCTGACAATGGTGATATCCCTACTTCGCTCATCTAAGAAAAAAAAACACGGTTTCACTTAATAATTTGGATGACCTAATGTACACCTTTGGTCACTTTGTATCTAGATTTCCGGGCACCATCAAAGCCTCCTGCAATGCCCTATGGGTCTTCCTATTCCATCGCACAGCATCTCCCTCCCATTGCGTTTTGCCATATCTGTGGCATAATAAGGCAACTATGGCTAAACATGGGTATTGGGTATGTCCACCAAATCCTTCTCAGATTTATTATGACCGCCTTTCATGACCTTAAAGATACATATTCTCTTCCTATGACAGACCTTTACTTCTATGATAAACAAATCAATGCCTGCCTGTCACGTTTGTCAGAACCAGCAGTTTGATTCACCTGTGATTTCTTCTGAGACGGTTTAGTAGCTGATTTTCCTTGGTAAGTCTTCTGTTTGGAGTGTGTATCATGTATGTAAGGGCGAGACTCTCTGGATGCCACCCTGCCTAAAAGGTATCAACCAAGCCAGGTAACCTCCGAAGTGGAATGCCATAAACACAGGAAAAACCTTCCCAAAAGAAGTAATTACCCACGTAAGCTTGAACTGATTTGAAGGTACAGTGTGGCTGCAGCAAAATCCAGGTAAGACAAATTCCAGGTATGTTCAGTTCCAGGTAAATGACAGGGGCCGCCAGATGGGAGTCTGAATGAAGCGGATCCCAATGTAGGGCACAAAGAACATAGGACGTCTCCCAAGTCTCCCAAGTCTCCCAAGTCTCCCAAGCAAAGTGAGTAGCCAGGAGGAGGAGCGGCACAGAATGGGACAAGGAATGGGAGAAAAACGTGGAAAAACACAGTAATCAGAGCACTGAGAAGGTAAATGAGTACCAAGCATTGAGATGCAAAGTATTGGTGCTTGGTACCTGTTTTAAACGCTCTTAGAGAGCCACAGCGGAATAACAGAGCGCTATGTTGAAAGGAAAAATGGCGCCCGTTACTCGATGTGTCATTCAGCAGAAAGACAAAAGTAATGTTGGTCTGTATTTCATGACACTGCCTTGATAGTTTTTTTTTATATATTAACAATGAATGGATGCCTAATCCCTTGAGACTGCAATCTTTGACGCTGGCTTCCTATGTTAATGCTGCTAAATTGTATAAACTATTATTGCACGGTAGACCGCTGACCGTGAAGTGGGTTTCTGAAACTCAGTGGAAGGTGGACTGTGGGATGGTGTTTGATGATGACACTTTGGTAAGAATTTGGTCTAAAGTGAAACATACATCCACCTCGGCCAACGTTGCTCAGAATATATATACAGAGCATTTTTCACTCGAACGAAAATACATAAATCTAACCCGGGTGTTGAAGGAATGTGTTAGTCATGTAAGAGTTCATGTGGAACCTTTTGAATATGTTCTTTGAATGCTTCGATGCTCAATTTCTAGGCAGATGGCTGGGTGCAGCTAAGAATTATTTTTAAAATCAACACACCCTTGTCCTTCACGAACATTGCACTGACTAACATTGATAATAATACTGATACTCTTATTGGTCCGGGCCTTCTTTATGATCTTTTTATTTCCATTGCTATCAAACTGATTGATGCTAATTGGAAGCAGTTTCTGAGCTTATCTGCTAAAAGTTAATGGAATAATATCTGTCATAGTCAAAGACTTCAACACTGTATGGCCCAGCATCTTAACTTATTGGATAAACATGACTCTAAATGGTCCTATTCTCTAACAATCTAAACGTTCATAACATGTCTGCACATGGCTCATAAATGTATTCGGGCATAGTCTGTTCCCTAAAATGTGCAGTGTAAACCATATGCTAAATTTAGTAGATGCGCTTGTTTCATTATGTGTTATGGAGGATTTTTCTTCCTCTTCCCCTCCCTGTTTGACTGCTTGATCTGTTTTTCCCCGTGTGTGTGCCACACAACTTGTGAGCCAGTATTGAAGTACAGTTAAGAATTTCAATTATATAGCTATTGCCTCATTCATTGTAGTTAATTGGTATAGTATGATGATGTTCTCATGTTATATTGCTTGTAACTGAGTTTTATAACCATGCGTTTTCTATGTTTTTCCTCTTTGAGTTTTGTGCAAGACCTTATATTACTCTTGTTAAATTCTACTGTGTCATCACCTCCAATAACTTTATTGTCATCTTAATACATTTTTATTAAAGTGCTGTTGTGAATTCGGTGTGTTTGAGAAGAAGATGGAAAATTCACCTAGCCATTACAATACTCCTGTGATTGAATGAATGTATACGTTTTGGTAAAGAGCTATACTTTTGATGACGGTTCTGTAAGAAATAATTCGGAGTATGTTGAGCATTGTAACATAAATGTGTACCAAGAATACATTGTGGCATCAAACACATTGATTGTTTAAAAACATGTGTGGGCTAAACAACAGACACACAGTATATGACAAAGACTATTAAAAATATAGATTACTGATGTGTCACTGAATCAATTAGAAGAGTAACATAATGAGTTGTGTTTAGGAAGAAAATTTGACTGTTTTAGATACTTGCGCTAATGAACAAGCCTGATGTACACGTGTATTACAAACTGTAACTTGGAAGGGAATGATATATACTTTTTGAAATGAGTGATTGTGAAAATGATGCATCTTTTAAAAAGAAAAAGTATAGATGAATATATTTTTAAATATTGGCAAATTTAACAAAGATATTTTTAAAAATATGAATATTAGAAATCTGTGGTGACACATCCATGGTAGGTTCTATGTAGCTGATTATTTAGCTCATTGCCTGCTCTTTTCTTCATAGCAACCATTTGAGCTGAAGATGATATTGACAGGAGAGAGGAAAACATATCACAGACCACTGGTAAACCTATTTTTAAGTCTGCTTATTTGATACAAAAAAGGTAGCTTTTTTCTATGATTTCAAATGTTGTTTCCCACAACATGAATAACAACCTGCATGTGTGTGCCAAACAAGTACCACACGGTCCCTTTTAATGGGTGGATTTAAAACTTTAAAATGCAATAGAAAAATCTAAATGCATTTCTCTAGGCTCCCATCAATTGATGATGGAAAAAAGTACTGCAATATTTCTCCTTTTGCTTGCCATTTTTCTTTAAGTATTACTTTTTTTTTTAAGGATATATTGTCACGTTGCTTAGTGATTTATGTACTTTCCAATTCAGCCCTAAAAAGCAGGGTCTTCTTTTCATTCTTGATTGTCAAGCAGTCACAAATAACTCCATCTTGCTGTACAACAAGAACTGGGAAACAATGCGGTAAGCATTGCCTGAGCATATTGCAGACAGGACTCAAATAAAATGTTCACCACACAACCAAAGAGTTTAATCCTGTCAACACATTTCATTTTCATTTCATTGCCTAATCCCTCAAATCTGCCAATCCCTATATATCTGAAAATTGTCAGCCCCTAAGGGTTATTTGATTCTCAGCGTTTTCTCTTAAAAAAAAAAGCCTCACTCATGGCTTAATTGTATATTGTGTTGCTTCATGTATAATACTAGTGACCATTGATACTTGTCACAGCACAAAGTCATGAATGTATTGGTTCACTCTAGGAAACAGAATGTGAACACCATGGCACTCTTCTAAACTCAGTCTATGTTTGGTTACCTGTGCCTTCCTGCTAATATCTAATTCATATTCTCTACTATGGTATGGTACGGTTTAGTTACCTTCCCCATTGCTCCCAATCTGTCTCCTGCATCTATGTTGGACCCGTTATACATTTTGTGAGGCTTCTCATCTGTTTTCTGCATCTATGATGGGTTTATGAGTACTTTCCTCATAGATTCCAATCCCTGCCCTGCATTTGTCCTCAGACATGTATACCTCTCTCTCATACCTGAACACCTTCCTTACGGGCCTGTTGTTAAAAGGTGGCCTGAGCACAAGACGTTCATTGGAGCCTGCTAATGTTCAACTTGAAAATTTACTTATATTATGATTCCAGAATGCATAAGGAAGATAACAGACCTTTCCATACTTATTTTAATTGTGTCCAGGGCTGCATATTAAACTGCTGGCTGTGATCGATCATGATAAAAGGGGGAGGGGGACAGGGGTGACCATCAGTGATTTTTGTATCCCTTAATGTCTTGGTCTGGGGTGGGGCTGAACACTTTCAGCGCCCCGGCTGCAAAATCTCTTAAAATGGCCCAGGTAAACCCACGTTTCCCAACCAATAATTATCAGAAGGCTTGTTTCATGACTTCTACACCCTAACACACATTATATTAGCAACTACCAAGGTGTTAAAAACACTGTTTTCTTCCGACAGTCACTTGAAAAAGCGAGATATTATGTTTAAAGGCAATAAGGCTGTACATTTTGATAAAAGGTAAGATCATGCTGGCAAATCACTCCTTTCAAACAGCCAACATCCACCGGCAGGAGCCCAAAACACACTTGGAGATCTTGAATGGAGTATATTTTTAATCTTCTGCTATGTTTTTGTAGTTCTTGGTATATCCCTACAATAGAGTACTGACAGGAGCCCAGCTAGTCACATTCTAAATGATAAACCACGGTCTGCCCTAGTGTCATACCCAAGTCCACCTGCTACTGTTATGTGTCCCTATTCTATTACCCCAGATGTCTTAACCATCCTTTATTCTGATCTCTCTACATTTCATGTCTATCTACTGATATTCAACACCACCACTCCCTGGTCTGTGATGTCCCTCCTCCTGTCCCTTTCCCAATGTCTGTCTAAGTCCCACACAGTTTATAGTGCCATTGTCAAACCCCTTCCACGTCTTCATCCCTTCATGACCAGAGCAACCTCTGTCTCTGTCCCTCTTCCACCATTCTCCCACTGCCTGTCCAAAGTCTTTGGCTTGGCCTTTGTCTCTGTATCTTGTCCCCCGAAAGCCGGATGGCATTCTCCTTACTGCCGTGCTCTCACTGCCTGTTAGATCTCTCTCCTGAATCTTGCTGTTGTCTATGTCCATCAACCACCTGCCTCACCATCATTTTAAAGAATCACACTGTCTTCTGCTTTATGAAGAAGTGAAAAAGATTCAGACACTGTCTAAAACCCCAGAAAAGCAACACACATTATAAACAGATGTACATTTTACCTCTGCCTGAAAGGAGGATCATGAGATCTTTCAAAATTAAACAGACCACGTGGGCACTGTGGAGCAGTCTAGCAAGATGGACACTTGTTGAAAACTCTATGTCACCAACTTGCAAATTTTCTTCATATCATTCTCTGATGGCATGAAATTAGACAATACTACTGTTCCCGGAGGTCTGTAGACCTTTGCTTTTCCTGGCCTAATCGCCTGCATCCCGGCTGGAACTTTTGTGATTGGAGGGTGGCCGGGCCCTAGTGGTGGACTGGGGCTATGCATGTGCTACCATGTATGGACTGAGATGAAGACTCCTTCATCTCCTAAATTGTGAATTGGTACTGTGTTGTCCTCCGGGTGAGAATTGGATCAGCATGCACGCAACTTGGCATTAGGAGTTGGGCACCTTGGGACCTGATCTTGCAGATTCTCGACCAATATCACCCTGCACTCAACTCGACTGGTGCCCTTAAGGAAATTGGTGGTTTTTGCCGGGCTTGACAGGGAAACGTGACACCTGGTAGCTGGTCTTTTAGTGATGAGGCCTATTTGTATGCCATGGCTGTGCTACAGCACTCAAACTAAGTTCAGTTGGAGGCCATGACCTGGGGTAATACCAAGAGAAAGGCAACATTGACACTTTTGCTAAAGCTATGCCAAAGTGCAACACACATTCTGCAGTTGTTAAAAAGGGAGAGGTTCCAGAACAACAAACCCCCAACAATCCAGCAGAAACTAGCCAGCTTGAGAAACTATGGCATCACAGTAAACATTGGCTTCATCATAGAAAATAGGTTAGAGAAAGAGCACTGAATTACAGAGGTTAAGACTAGGACATGAGACATGGAAGATAATGTTGTCCATCTAAAAACACAGTGGCTGAGCTGCATAAAAAAATTGAAACTAGTCAAACCCAAATGGGAGTACCTCGAATCGACATCACACTGAAACAGGGGCATCATGGAATTATTTGTCCTTCTTTGTCTTCACAGTTCACTGAAATGGATGCAGGAAAACCTATCATTGCTTACTTCTTGAGCTATCATGTTTGAGACTCAATTCTCAGATGGGCCAGGTACCTTGGCAATTTATGACATGGTTGCAGACAGTGTATCTCTATCCTAGCTTCTCTGCAATGAACCAAGCTGTACAGAACATTCCTGGGCATCAAAAATCTCCTCTGTGGGGTCGGGCGTGGCGCATTATTGAGCCTGCAGCAAGATGGCCCCTTCTACTTATGGCTCTTAATATCCCCTTGGCTGTTCACGCAAGTCTTCAGACCTTCAATTAAATAAAAGTGCGCTGATGCAGAGGAATATATTATGAGAGAATCAGTAAAGAAGAATTTTGGACAAACCCGTCTTGGCAGAAAACGGGTACGAGCTATTGTAGATATGACAGCGGTGTAGTAAGTGAACCTTTCATCGGTGGTTACATCTGTAGCCGAAAAAGATTTGAGCATACAAATGAGTCGAAGGCATTTAAATTCACTGAAGCCAGGGTGAACAAGACTGAGAGGGCTGGGGAACTTCCCGTGACCAGTGGCGGGAGAGGCACCCCGAAGGAGGTTACCATAACTGCTCGAGAACGAACTGCCATCAAAGCTAATGCATGCATGAGGAGGGTAATTCCTATTGTGACGACTGAGATAGCGAGAACATTCTGGTTACATATTATTCACTAATGTCCAGGAGATGCTCTGAGCCAGCACCCTTATAGCAAGGGCGAGGCACTAGCGCAGGGAGCGCGTGGACTCGCTTATTTTCCCTCTCCTGCGCTATAGATCAGAGGATTATCCGGGAGGTTGCGCCCATGATTCCTTAATTAAATAATGTTACAACTCCACCTGGAAGCTGAGTTGAAAACTTCAAGCTACTCGCTACACATAAAGGTCACCTTTATTTGTGGACAACGGGAAGTGCATTACATGAGCGCACAAGCCCCAGCATTTCAACAATACTGAAGCGATGCAGCCCTAGGACCACCCATTACCCAATGTAAAGCATTGTGCTCGCAGAGAAAACTTCCCACCCAAGTAGATTGTGTGATTACCCCTGCTACTACTTATAAGTCGGCAGTCAGGTTGTTACTTCACAACAAAAGAAGTCACCCTTAAAGAACTGCTCTCCTCTCTTTGCAACAAACGTCACAAAATGTATACGACATCTTTCTAGTAATTGATATACTACTTGATGTTTGTGACATCACCCCCTGAAGAATTTCCCGTTACTTATCCTATTCAAGGTCAATGGGAATGAAACATGTCGAACTAATGTTTTCTTTGCGAGAATGCTATCACAAGCTCAATAAGGCATTTATAGCTGTTATGCACTTAGAACTATAATAAACGTTTCAGTATAGAAATAGAGATTCTAAATTTGACATCAATGGTGTGTTTTATCTTATATGTCATTGTTGCATTTTTTTCATGTCATGTGGTCGTTTGAGTATGCATTTACTAGTTTTGTTCTATAATTTTTGCAGCTACTTTCTTGTCTGTGGTAATTGGTTTTCTGTTTTCTTATTTTTCTCATGGTATAGGTTCATATTTTTATTCATCCACAGAATGTTTCTAGGTCCTATTTTAGGACAATTTTTCTACAACAAACTCGGTTTAAAAACTTGTTTTTTTGTCTTTGTTTAATTGTTGTTGCTTAACATATTAGAAGTCGTGGTGGGTGATATACCGTCCTTTTATATATTTAAAAAAAAAAAGAAATTGTCTTTAATAAAGTGGTTTTTAATTCCAACGTATGAATAAAATAAAAAGAAATATATATATTTGTTTAAACACGATTGTAGTGTCTTTTGTTGCAATTGAGTAGTACAGTTTTTAATGCCTCCCCATAGATGAATTCAGATCTTAAAGGGTGAGCTTCAGAGAGGAGTGAAGACCATTTTGTTGTAATTTAAACAATTTGTATAGGGCACTGTCTTAAGCCTCTGTTTGCCAAAAAAACCCTAGTCCTCTGTAAGTTTTTCAGTACATATCATTCAAAACTTTACATCTGTAGGGTTGAGGATATTCAACAACTAACAGCAGATTTGTTAGAGAGAGTGGGCATGTGGTAGTAAAATGAAGAACAAAGAGAATCACCTAATAAACATATATCAATTGAAGACATAAAAATGCAATCAGACAATTCCAGGGGCGGAAGGCACCAGGTACTGACCGGCTTCTCATTGAATTCTATAGTCTTTGGCAATATGATTATACCGGATCACCTTAAAGTATATTAAGAAGCTTTAGACATGGGGCATTGTCAGTGACAACTAGAGAATCTCTTATAACTGTACTGTCGAAGACCAATAAGGATCCAACACTTTGCTCATTTTATAGTCATATTTCATTTATAAATATGGACAAAAATATCCTTGCAAATCAACTTCTGCCATTGATAGATTCTTGTGTATTATCAGATCCGGCAGGGTTTATTCCAGGTAGATCAACATCGTACAACACCAGATGATTATTTGGATTATTACACTTGAGGAAATGTTAAATTCCATCAGTCGCTGTATTGTCAGATGTGGGGAAGGCCTTTGATTCTATACAATGGTCCTTTATGTTTAGCAGTACTAAAAGGAATGGGGGTTGGATCCGCTTTCCTAAATATGATCTGTTTATGTACACTCATCACACAGCGAGAATACTGGTAAATTTGAATGTGTCTGGAAAAACTGCAACTGCAGGATGGTACTCGATAGGGTTGCCTGTCATGATGCCTACCCCCGGAGCACCAGGCCAGGCCCAGCACCCCCGGGAGCAGGCATCACGCCCCCGGGTAAAAGCCCAGCAGCCCTTTATAGGGGCTCTTTGGACTCTGTCCTGGCGCCGTTGGCGCCAGGCTCATGTTGGACATCAGTCCTGGCGCCATAGGCGCCAGGCTCATAAGGGGAAGTGTTTGGTGCACTTACCTGAAGCAGACCATGCTGCATACTCACCTGATGCAGACCATGCTGCATGAAGAACCAAGCCAAATGAGGCTTAGGAGGGACTATTTTGTTACTTGGGTGGGGCTGTGGAAGAATACTCACCTGGAACTTCTTCCAAGGCTATTTAAGCCACGCCCGGACTGCCACATGTGCTTCGCGTTGTTCTGCATCCCAGCAGCTGAACGCTCACCGTGTCAGCTCCTGCACCTGGACTCCAGCCACGCCCGCCTCGAAGCTGGAACACCTGTTAGGAAAGAAGAGAAGAGAAAGGTGAAAACCAAGAACTTATTCAACCTTCTTACCTGCATCCGGAATCTTCACGCCAGCATTCCTGAAAGAAGACTTCCATTTAAAAGCACTGCGTTGCTCGCTGCAGCGCCGCGCTTCACTCACCTGTTCCCAAGACGCCGCCCGGCTCCATCGCGGCTCTCAGCACCGGTCGCCACAAGAGGAAAGCCGAATTTTCAGCCATATTACTTACCGGCTTTTCTTGGTGAACCATTCCACATTTCGGGTCGGCGCCGCATCTTTGGCAGGTACCGCACCCCGGCCCCTATGGGGAAAGGACAAAAGACATTACTGGGGAATTATAAAGACATTTAGAGGGGTCGCCCTCAGCACTAACTCACCTGATTTTACCACCGGCAATTTAACCCCTCAACGCATCGCCTTCGTTCTGCACCTGAAATAAAGGACAGATCACAGGTTAGGAAAAAAACAACATAAAAGGAGGCTCACACTTGAACTTTTGCATCTTCATACTTACGGCGTATCGCTCAGAAAAGTCAAGTGGATTTGCCAGCGCCATTCTGAAAACCAGTGAAGTAACTGGACGAACACGCGCCCCTGCACCAGAAGCAGGATGGAGAGTTCATCCTTCCAAACCATAAGGTGAGCTTAAACCGGGGGTTTTGGAGGAAGTCAGAGAAAAACAAAGGGGGAAAGAGGGTGAGCAAGCACACTATTCAGCAGACAGTTAATCCCCTTTCTCATCTGCAGAAGGATATTCCTACGGGCCAGACAAGCAAGATTTGGGGGTCCTGTTCAATCGGTGGTCCGAATTCTGCGCATCACGCTTGAAGAGGCCACAGCAACCCAGACCAGACCAGCGCCTCCGTGGGAGCCAGGTGAGAGTTACAGTGCCCCTGTGGCATTTGCTGTTTGCTTTTCTGTTGATCCCTTAGCAGCTCTTCTTAGAGAAGACCATGTACACAGGGGACTGCAAATATACAGTCATAAGAAAGTGGTCTACGTATATGCAGACTAATGATGCTTTTTGTCAAAAACCCCAAGGAAAATGATAACTACATATTGGCCATCATATGCTTTATTCAAAAGGTGAAAAGATGGAAGGAATTACCCCTCTCACTGGATAGAAACATTTCAGTCATTAAAATGATAGTACTTACTAGCAATATATATCTATTTTAGAATGCACCAATCTTTTGTTCAAACACTGAAGGGTACCTTATTAGAAATTATTTGGTCAGGTGATACAGAATCAAGTGAGAAAAATTCATGGCTCCAATTGAAAGGGGGTCAGATATGGAAATACTCTGTTTAGTAGCCCAAACACAATACTTATCATGTTGGTTTACCACATACCCGTCCAGACTGCTTAAATATAGAAACAGCAAGGATTCCAAAATGGCCGACCACAGGAGGAGGACGTGCTGAAGGCAGCTCGTCCCTAGCCCGCTCTGAAAGATGGTCAGCACACAGCTGCGGATTTACCCATGTTGGCAAGATGAGGCACCGGAGGGCATGCGAGTAACCCTCCCCGCCAGTGAGAGGGGAGGACGCAAATCGGAGTCCCAGGTGGTTTGCAGAGAAGAGAGGCCTGGAGCGCACCCTACTCATTGGACCTCGGAAACGTGCCCTAGACTCCGAGAGGACGGACGGGCAGTGAACACGATGACAATAGAGCAGGAGATTGGGGATAAAGCATTGTTTGAATCGGTGCCGGCAAGCAAAGAACGATGACCAGCACTGCAACAGGAGGGTCACTCGCAGATGAAGAGAGCGCAAGGAGAGTAACCAACAGGGCAGCTCGTACCCGACGGCCCTCAGCCTACTTATTGATCCGCGGCGAGGCCAGAGACTGTTGCCGGAAGACAGGGTACTGGGCCCATAGCTTTGGAACCCAGCTAAACCCCGGCTGAACGGCAGTGTACTTGCAGCGCCGGGCCGATAAAGGGGGGAGTGGGGGAACAAAAAAAAACAAGAATAAAAGGATGAATGGGTCTCCGGCACTGAGGGACCCACCCAGGAAACAGTGAGTGAGTGAGACCAGCGAGGAGCCTTTGGTGACAGTGACACATATGACGGCACATACACGTGAAACACATGTTGTATCCCCTCCCCCTGCCTCCCTGAGGTGATCAAAGGGGGCTTGGCAGCCAATCACGTGTGGTGATAAAAGCAGCAGATCTTGCAGATCGAAGGATAGTTCCCCTGCAGGAACCGGTGGTAGAGATCAGAGTGGGGGGCTGAACCCCCCTTGACAAGAAGGGGAAAAGAGCCACCCGAGAGGTATTCACTATATTTGATTTGATCATTTATAGAGCGCACATAACGAACTTAATCGTATATTGGCGCAGATGATATAGACTTAGTAGATAGTGCCACAAAATTTAGAATCCCCAAACAACGGGGGTCATCTACCTAAAGAGGAAAGTTTTCAATGCTCGGCAAAATTGTAAGAGCGAACTCATGGTCCTGAGCTGTAGCGGCAATAAATTCCACAGCCTGGGCCCGAAGACAGCAAATCTTCTGTCACCTGAAGATGCATAAGTAGAATCAGGAATGATAAGGAGATAGCTATTACCAAAGCGTAATTGTCTCGCAGGCTGGTACGGTTGAATTAGCTCCTTTAAATACAAAGGGGCAATGCCATTTACACATTTAAAGACAATACGGGCTGTCTTAAATGTGATGCGGTCAGCAATTGAGAGCCAATGTAGCTCCCTGTGATATGGAGACACATGAATAGATTTATGTAGTTTGAAAATCAATCTAAGAGATGCATTCTGAGCTCTCTGTGGCCGCTGAAGCTGTTTAGAAGGAATGCCTAGCAGTCGACTATTACAGTAGTCAAGAGGGGCACTAATTAGTGCCCCGACTACCGAAGCATGATTCTCTTTAGGGATGTAAGGAAGTGCCTGACGTAGTAGTCTCAGAACAAAATGGACTGCTTTGGTCTTAGCTCCCACCTTGTTTCACTGTGAAGATCTTCTTGCCACATGCATCCCAAATGTTTAATCTTTGATACAAATTTCAAGCTTTTTCCCAGCAATGTAGGAACAGGCAATTTCTTAGCGGTCGTCAGCAAATGCTTAGGACCGAACAATATAAGTACCGTCTTAGCAGCATTGAGCTGTAAATAATTATTTGACATCCATTTGCTCACTTCTACCAGACATTGCTCCAATTTGCTGAATGCTTCTTGAAAATTCGTAATTTGTACAAATATTTGCATGTCATCCGCATAGGAATGGAAGTCCAGTCCATAGCATTTTAGGATTTCCAGAAGAGGTTGGATATACAAATTAAAAAGCAGTGGATACAGGGAAGAGCCCGGAGGAACACCACAGCTCAGATATATAAGATCTGACAGGAATTCTCCCAATCTCGCACGCTGCCGGCAATTGGTCAGGAAAGACCTAAACCAGTTTAATGCTGCATCAGAGTCTCTTGCTATCTCCTGTAGTCGTTCCAAGAGAATATTGTGATTTACTCTATCAAAGGCCGCAATTCATCTTGTACAACTAGGAGGGCAGTCTCGGTTCCATATTTTGGTCGGAATCCTCACTGGAATGTATCTAATAGTAATTCCTGTTCAACAAACTCCTGAAGTTGATTAGTGACCACCTTCTTGGGAATCTTTGCTGGCCAAGGGAGTCCCGCAATAGGCCAATAGTTTTGTAGCACTTGTGCCTCCAATGAAGGTTTTTTCAATACCTATCCCCTAGGAGAACAAGGTAGGAGGGATGTGGAGATGGGGAGAGAGAGAAGATTATACTGGTCACAATGCCTGAGGAGTACATGCGCTGGAGATGTCTGTGAATGAGTGCTTCCTACATATAGGGAGATACCTCCAGAAAGATAGCCAAAACATGAGCAGTGGACGAAGATGGAGGGTTGCAGTCTAAGAAGAGAAGCAAACCAGTGGTGGAGGTGCAAGCATGAACCCTGTAACTTCTGGGTGTGTAGTGGGTGTTTAGCGGGAGCTGTGCACTATAGGAAAGGTAACCCTCTGGGGGGCACATGTTGAAAAACAAAGGAAGATGACAAAATAAGGGTACTCCGGCACACCCAACGGCAAACTCCAAGGAAGTAGAAGGCATGATCAATAGGTGTTGGCAATTAGAAGCGCAGAAGGCTTCAAAATCTACCCGGCTCCCGCAAGAAGTGGCAAGTGACAGCAAAACGCCACTGTCTCGGGATTCCATGGCTATCACTAAGGAAGAACTGATGCAGTGCCTGGCAGATCACCATAAGCGTACTACAAGAGGCTTTTCAGGAACAAATGTCCTCTCTGAAATCGGTTTTAAAAGGGGTGGTACAGGAAATCAAAGGGGAACTCTCAGGAGAAAGAGTGGATGCGAATGAGTGAGCCTTGCAGGAATTGACTGAAGACGCCCTAAAGAATGAAGAAACTGTAGAACAGCTAGCACGGATGTTGCAGAATGTATAGCTCCAGTGTGAGGACCTCAAGAATAGGTCACAGCGCTTGAATATATATGCTTTAAGAAGGTACCGGAGGAGATTGTGGACAAAGAACTAAAACACTCAATCAAGACCTTTTGTGCCAACCTTCTTCTGGAGATATCCCCAGACGGGATCCACATGGACAACATTCACAGAGTGGGGCCAATGAGGAGAGAGTCCAGCACTTTCAGGACTTAGCACACTGCCACTTTGCTCAAAAGGAGGCTGATGGGGCAGGTCACTAAAATTCTCAACCAGGAGAAGATCCGGTACAAGTGGACTTTTCCATTCTGTCTTCTGTTTTCCTGGAAAAGTTGACAATGCAGAGTGACTACATGCGAGGAGGGTCTCAATGTAGTGGTGCCCGAGAACAGTGACAGTTCTGAGGCCTTGGACGATGGGGCCAAGCTACCCAGAGCAGATGGGAATGGTCCATGGTGGCACGAGAAAATAAACAAACCCGAGCTACGAGAGGTTGGAAAAAAACGGAGGATGCATTACAGGCGGAAGGGTGACGGAGAGGGTGGTTTGGCCCACCTGGTGAGCGGGGCATGAGACACTTGATAGCGTGAGGGGGAGGGGTTGGAGAGAAGAGACAGAATCCATCCATGTAGGTCTCGAGAGGGTTGCAGCGATAGATTTAGGACTGCAAATGGGGATAGTTAAGACAGGTTAGGCTGGGTAAATAATTGGGGAAAGTTGGCTTGGTTGGAATCTCAGGGGAAAGCGATAGAGTAATCTCTCCGCAGCAGTAGAATCCAAGTGGCATACTAGTACATGGTCGGGGCTATCCCCGAAGTAGCCTCATAAAATGGCCTGGATTGTTGTTAGGAGAAGGGGAAAAGGGGAGAAGGAAGAAGCTGCTATACCTATGCACTAAAGGTGAAGGACAGGACTCAGAGGGAAAGAAAAGCAGGATGGGGTAAATGGGACAGGCAATTGAGCCATAGCACTCACAAGACCAGGGAGGGGGCAAACACACAGGGGCTCCCATAGGGGGCAATGTCATGGAACCAAGGTAGGGTGATGGAAATGGACAACGGGAGGGGCACTCATGGGTCTTAAAATCATCACCTATAATATTAAGGTGCTGAACTTGCGGGTGAAATGATGCAAGGAAGACCACTTTTTGAAGCACAAGAAACCAGACTTTTTCACCCACATATGCAAGAAAGACAGATTACGGGTCCGGGTGCAGGGATATCCCAGGGTCTATCAGGCCAACGTGAAAGATAAGAAAGCAAGAGCCCTGCTGTTAGGCAGAATTATATGCATTACCCTTTGGGAACACCACACACAATTACGACTACAAGTGACAGTACAAACTCACCTTTGGTACAAGCCTATACTACACAGTAAAGTGGTAGTGATGGCTGAGCAGCCAGACTTATCTCAAGAGTAAGTGAGCAGTATCAATAGTTGCACAAAGGACAGCAATTACTATGATTCAAACAAACACTGACTCAAGGTTTCTGAGTAAAAGAATATACATTTATTTGCACATCAGTTGTAAAACATTTCACTATTACTAAGCAGTAGAAAATCACGTTAGTAATACACTACACCACAACCAATAGATTCTGGACAAGTTAGGCTCAAAATGAAGTGTGAGCAAAATGGCACTCCAGTAATTTAAAAGGGAGGGAAAGACAATGCTAGACAGAAATTGTGTAGCACCAACAAGTAAGTAAGCAGGGCAATCTAGAAAAAGTAACTACAGTGAGGAAATGAAATTAAAAAGAGGCCTGGCCCAAAGTCAATGGGTCAGAGTCTTTTGCTCAAGATCACACAGTTCAGGGTAGTTTGCGGTTAAGTCTTTGCCAAGAGTTCAGAACGAAGTTGGTCAGACGAAAAGTTACTTTAAAGAATGGAGAAGGACAAGGCCTCGGATAGGCGAAAGATTTCACACACTTTCACCGAGGCTGGACGAAACGAACAACCAGGTAGCACAGTACCTTTAAAGAAGAAGAATGCTGTAGCTGAGGCAGACATTCCTGGCAGATCATGCATGCTCACGGTTCTTGAGGTGACTGTCGGACTGACAAGAAGGAGGAAACTGGAGGGTCCTGCACTGCCCAGGAAAGAAACCAGCAGCAGAGCAAAGCGATGTATAAAACGTGCGCTCCTTAAAACGCAAGCAGGGTCAGTTTCTTCTGGCTATCTGGTTCACTGTAGCAAATTCGACCAGGAGAGGGAGGCCTTGCTTGGAGTTTGGATGAACTGGTTGGTCCCACCAGCTCAGGGGAAGAAGATTCCTTGCAGATCTCCTCTGTCGTCGAAGTGTGAAGATTCTGACCTGCAGCAGGGCTTCACCGGGAGGGTCAATCATTGTAGGGGTCCTCTTCTATCAGCTCCTGTTTGGTTCTCTCATTCCAGTGGCTACTCTGCCTTTCCAGCCCCAGAGACCTGCTTTTTATGCAGTTTTCCCCCGTTCACACAGCCTGGCTGTCAATCACACAGCAGGGTGGCTGTCCCGCCGGGACAGTCACCACAGCCAATCATTTCAGAGTGCGACATGGGTCTCCAAGGAGACCCTGTACAGGGAGTCAAAAAGACTCCCTCACATCCTGTCCCCCTCAGATACACAGGTGCCTAAGGAGGGCGAATGGACGGCGTACAAAGGAACCAAACCTGGTTTGGCACGCAGAGTAAAACACGAGAAAGACTTTTACAAAAAGAAATGGCGAATAAACCCAGCCAGAAACGTGTAAAAACGTATAGGGTCTAGCGGGTTTAAGTTCGAGGCTACCTAGATAGCCTAAAACAATACCAGGGCTATTTAAGATAACCGCGGTAGGAAAAATAGGGTTGTTATCACTGCCACCAGCCAAGTCTTAATGCAAAGGGAACGAAACAATGCCTTTGAAACAGAAAAAAAGGGATACGTATTAACCCTTTCCAATACTCTATGTAACATAGTTTGTACTGGGTCTGTGGTTTTTTTGAAAAACAAATACATTTAATGGTAACTTTACATGTTCAGGGAGACAGTGGTCAGTCCCAGAAAATGGAGTCTTAGTGGGGAAGTCTAAAATGACAACCCTGTGTCACTGCACTAAAGGTGCTGTGTAACACACAGTAAAGAGATGCAGCCTATGGAGTAGGTGAGGCGCCACAGTCTATGAACACAAGAAATATTAAACACATACAGCAAAACACATGTACGAGTGGGAAAAAAGGCTCCCACTCTTACCAGGTGAAAAAAATAAATCCTAGAAATCCAGCAAAGCTGCTGTGGGACTCAGTAGGTAAGGGAAATTTGCCATTCTGGAGAATTCTCCCTAACACCTGCTAGCTTTTAAAAACATTTGCTAACATGGTGATTCTTGAAACAAAAGAGGACAAGCTAGGATGGTATCTTTTTGTTAAATTCTGCATTAAGCAGACATATTCACCATTGCAACGGTGTATGCACCTAGCTCCGGACAGGATGGATTCCTCAGGGCCACTCGAGCAGAGCTTGAAGGGATAGCGGAGCGGTATGTTATACTGACAGATGACCTAAACATGGCCTGGGTTGCGGAGATGGATAGGAGTAGAATGGGATATACAACCCAGAGAGCACCGTCTCTAGGGCTGAAGGAGACATTTCAACAACTGGGACTAGTGGATGTCTGGCGCAATTGTAAGGGGGCAGAGGCAGGATTTACGTTCCATTCGTTCTTTGCCCAGAACACAGTCATGCATAGACTACCTCTCGGTATCTGCCCATCTGGTGGGGTGAATCCGGGAGGTATCCTTAGATATGATTTCACTATCCTCTCTGGGATGTATTGACCCACTTTTGCTCTGCTATGCTGCATCACTCTATTATGGTGGTGCCAGAAACAGCAGAATGGCCACAAAACATTTGTGCGCGCCAAAACCCCTGAAAATCGTGCTTTTCAACGCACGAAAAGATGGTTGCCCAATCTGCCACGCAGGTTGTCAGTGGTGGAACAGAGCTCTCACTACTGAAATGTATCACTGGGCTCCACAACAATAGAAACTGGAGTGCAGAATGAAAAAGCAGTGCTTTGCTAAATGAAACTCCAAATATTTCTTTAACTCACCTCTTCTTTGCTGCTGAAACTTCAGAATGCCGGTACATAACACCTTCCAAATATGCAAAATTCTCATTGGGTGCTACAGTTCCCTTAGTTTAAGGAATCACTGTGAACCTACAAGGTCCTGAAAGGCTAAGAGCAAAAAGAGATCTCCACAGCAAAAGTGGCCTGCCTGTGGATCTGTAAAAAAATCTCTGTGCAGCAGAGGGCTACCTGTGATAACAACTGTCAGGGGCCTTCCTGATTAAACTTTAACATGTTATAAACTGAAAGTCAAATGTTTGCAATATAAGAGGCCTGTTACTGATAGTAACCCATATTGTAGTTGTTTTTGATACCATAGGTTTAAAATCTTGAATGAAAATTCTACTGTTATTTGATGCAACAAGTTTATTTTGTGCTAAAGTAAAGCCAAAAGAATTTAACAATTAAATTAAGCCTGGCTGCAGGATGTAATTCTGCAAGAATTGGAAAAGCAGTTTTTTCTCCTAGGAGGAGGGCCTTCCTCTCAGCAGAGGCTGGCTGAACTGTGCTAATTACAGGCTAGGCCAGACTATTGTCTACAGGCCAGGACTAAACAATGGACATCCTCCAACCCAGGCTATTGAAGGTGTGAAAGGTTGTAAAACTGCTGCAGCCCAGGAAACTCCTGGCTGACGGTACAAAATTCCAAAGGAGGGGGCTACCACATGCTTCAAGGAGTGACAAATACTTACCATTTGGTGTTAACAGGATATATAGTGGACATTTTTGGAAGGTCTATAACGTATTATCAGAAGGTGTGCAAAATCTGAAAATGGCAGATTAATTAACCTAATTTTTAGCACTACCTTTGAAAACCTAGTACAACCGTGAAGCTTATTCTGAACAGGAATGGCAATAAATGTGGGTTTATGGGGACTGTATTTCAGCTAGAATTGTGAAACTTTATACCCACATTCCCATGGTAAACGTGCATATTTGTGGAAATTTACAGAAATAGTGGAACCTGTTCTCATCACAAAATTGACAACATTCTGCAGAAAGGTGAAACAAAGTTGCAGAGCTGTGGGAGTTTGAGGAGCAGATACTCCATAAAATATGCAATCTGTATATGTGATTTTTATAGAGGTTGTGCATGTGTAAATATGTATTTTGCCAAAATTAGACTTTGTGTTCTAGTGGCTAGGGGGGGATTCTCAGCATCATAAAATTATACCATAAAGATGACACTCTGTTTCTCCTCCTATCAAGGCAGAGAGTAGAGTCTGACCCAATCACCTTTCACAGGGGCAAGCTTAGCTAAGCCGGCCCAATACTCCCTTTTTTGTGATGTCATTGAGCATAATATATAGGGACAGCTGACAAAACATAGGGACTTCTTCAACTTTTCTATCTCCTGACTGCTGGCGGAGCACTCTGATGCTGAAATCTACATCTTCGTTGTTCCAGACTCCAGAAACTTGGCAAAGCAAAGGCCTATGCATAGCTGAACCATTCTCAGCTAGGCCTCAAATTCTAGAAAAGAATCCCAAAAGCCTAGGGGAAGCATCATAATACAGCTGAGCTTGCCGTTAATGCTGCCTGCTGAATTGAAATATCCTCAGAATATCCTCAGAACCAAGAAGGGCAGATCCCGTGCAGTCCTGTGCCGTGCTGTGACCAGAGAGCCTTGCTGACCCTGTCTAGTCCGATGTGCCCAGCTGTCAGTCCCTGATAGTTCCGATTCAATGGTCCAGAAAATACATTTGTTTTGTGAGTATTAACAGGAAGCTAGAAACTGCTGATTACTGTGCATTATCTTGTGCCCTCCTAACCTCTGAACTATCCTTACTTCCATAAGCAGTAACATTGTCTAAATCCGTAGTGAAATCTTATTCTGTCTATCTGTAAAAGCATCCTTTTCCTAGTCATTTTGTCAACTTTGATCTATTAATTTTATTCGAGTGACCAGCCTAGCGCTCCAAGGTGGACATAGAGGAACCAGGATTGAGTCGCGAATCACTCCAAACTCTTACGTTGTGCCGTCCTGGTGGCTTAGCTTGGATGCTCTAGTCCATAGTCAATATTTTTCTGATTTTAAAACTGAAGCCTCTGTCCAAATTCTCGTGCCTATTTTACAAAAACGACCTTTACTAAAACCTCTATAACTCCCTCCGTTTCTATGATAGAAATGAAATTTCAACTCCTACTTGTACCTAAAATCCATAGCTATCGCAGTGCGATTCTCTCGTTATTGTGAATTTTGCACAAGGAAAAGTTTGCAGCAAATTTGCATTTTTGCCAAAACCTTAAACGTGTGAACTCTCCTTCTATAATTTCCCACTTTGCCTTTGAGATCCATACTACTTTCTTCTGATTAAACCATCGCGTGTGATTGTTTGCATTTGTTCAAAGTGGGTCCCATAGGAATTTATAATAATTTAAACATGTTTCCACACATTTAGAGTTCTTATTCAGCCACTTTAAAAGTCTGCTGACAGTTGAAAAGCCCACTTCGTTTTTCTCTTTCTGTGTAAGGGGGAAGGGGTAAGTGAGACACTGGGGGTAGAGTTCATAGAATTCAGCGCACAAGTGGCGCACGCGGCTGGCGCACAGTGTGTGCGTGCAGCAGTCTGCGTAAGCCGCGTGCGCCAAAATCAATTTCCGTGCACAGCGTATTCATGGATTTTAACATCCAAAACCAGCCGTGGCGCAGAGTGGCGCAGCGACCCTGCAACAGTGCCAGTTCCGCCCCTAACCCCTCCCCGTGCGCCATGAACAGCGCACAAATCCCGTACATGGCGCACAGGCCAGTGGACCAGCATACAGCCCCCCAACCACAAAAAAGTCTGTAAAAATCCCTGCGCTCCCCTCTGAATACACATACCGTGCTGCATGGGAAGTTTTACACGCGATTTGCCCTGTGTGAGCGGGGTACGTGTATTTCGGGGGTGCGCGGGAAGTTTCAAACGCGATTGGCCCTCTGCGAGCGGGGTACGTGTATTTCCAGGGTGCGCAGGAAGTTTCCACACGCAATTGGCCCTGTGCGAGCGGGGTATGTGTATTTCCGGGGTGCGTGGGAAGTTTCACACGCGATTGGCCCTGTGCAAGCGGGGTACGTTTATTTCAGGGGTGCGCGGGAAGTTTCACACGCGATTGGCCCTGTGCGAGCGGCGGGGTACGTGTATTTCCGGGGTGTGCGGGAAGTGTCACACGTGATTGGCCCTGTGCGAGCAGTGGGGTACGTGTATTTCGGGGGTGCGCTGGAAGTGTCACATGCGATTGCCCTGTGCGAGCGGCGGGGTATGTGTATTTCCAGGGTGCGCGGGAAGTTACACATGCGATTGGCCCTCTGCGAGTGGGGTACGTGTATTTTGGGGATGCGCAATAAGTTTCACACGCGATTGGCCATGTGCGAGCAGGGTATGTGTATTTCCGGGGTGTGTGGGAAGTTTCACACGCGATTGGCCTTGTGCGAGCGGGGTATGTGTATTTCGGGGGTGCGCGGGAAGTTTCACATGCGATTGGCCCTGTGCGAGCGGCGGGGTACGTGTATTTCCGGGGTGCGCGGGAAGTTTCACACGCGATTGGTCCTGTGCGAGCAGAGAACGTGTATTTTGGGGGTGCGCGGGAAGTTTCACACGCGATTGGCCCTCTGCGAGCGGGGTACATGTATTTCCAGGGTGCGCGGGAAGTTTCCACACGCAATTGGCCCTGTGCGAGCGGGGTACGTGTATTTCGGGGGTGCGTGGGAAGTTTCACACGCGATTGGCCCTGTGCGAGCGGGGTATGTGTATTTCCGGTGTGCGCAGGAAGTTTCACACGCGATTGGCCCTGTGCAAGCGGGGTACGTTTATTTCAGGGGTGCGCGGGAAGTTTCACACGCGATTGGCCCTTTGCGAGCGGCGGGGTACGTGTATTTCCGGGGTGTGCGGGAAGTGTCACACGTGATTGGCCCTGTGCGAGCAGTGGGGTACGTGTATTTCGGGGGTGCGCTGGAAGTGTCACATGCGATTGCCCTGTGCGAGCGGCGGGGTATGTGTATTTCCAGGGTGCGCGGGAAGTTACACATGCGATTGGCCCTCTGCGAGTGGGGTACGTGTATTTTGGGGGTGCGCAATAAGTTTCACACGTGATTGGCCGTGTGCGAGCAGGGTATGTGTATTTCCGGGGTGTGTGGGAAGTTTCACACGCGATTGGCCTTGTGCGAGCGGGGTATGTGTATTTCGGGGGTGCGCGGGAAGTTTCACATGCGATTGGCCCTGTGCGAGCGGCGGGGTACGTGTATTTCCAGGGTGCGCGGGAAGTTTCACAAGCGATTGGTCCTGTGCGAGTGGAGTACGTGTATTTTGGGGGTGCGCGGGAAGTTTCACACGCGATTGGCCCTCTGCGAGCGGGGTACATGTATTTCCAGGGTGCGCGGGAAGTTTCCACATGCTATTGGCCCTGTGCGAGCGGGGTACGTGTATTTCGGGGGTGCGTGGGAAGTTTCACACGCGATTGGCCGTGTGCGAGCAGGGTATGTGTATTTCCGGTGTGCGCAGGAAGTTTCACACGCGATTGGCCCTGTGCAAGCGGGGTATGTTTATTTCGGGGGTGCGCAGGAAGTTTCACACGCGATTGTCCCTGTGCGAGCGGCGGGGTATGTGTATTTCCGGGGTGTGCGGGAAGTTTCACACGTGATTGGCCCTGTGCGAGCGGTGGGGTACGTGTATTTCGGGGGTGCACTGGAAGTGTCACACGCGATTGCCCTGTGCGAGTGGCGGGGTATGTGTATTTCCGGGGTGCGCGGGAAGTTTCACATGCGATTGGCCCTCTGCGAGCGGAGGGGTACGTGTATTTCCGGGGTGCGCGGGAAGTTTCACAAGCGATTGGTCCTGTGCGAGCGGAGTACGTGTATTTTGGGGGTGCGCGGGAAGTTTCACACGCGATTGGCCCTCTGCGAGCGGGGTACATGTATTTCCAGGGTGCGTGGGAAGTTTCCACACGCAATTGGCCCTGTGCGAGCGGGGTACGTGTATTTCGGGGGTGCGTGGGAAGTTTCACACGCAATTGGCCGTGTGCGAGCGGGGTATGTGTATTTCCGGTGTGCGCAGGAAGTTTCACACGCGATTGGCCCTGTGCGAGCGGTGGGGTACGTGTATTTCGGGGGTGCGCTGGAAGTGTCACACGCGATTGCCCTGTGCGAGCGGCGGGGTATGTGTATTTCCGGGGTGCGCGGGAAGTTACACATGCGATTGGCCCTCTGCTAGTGGGGTACGTGTATTTTGGGGGTGCGCAATAAGTTTCACACGCGATTGGCCCTGTGCGAGCGGAGTACATGTATTTCCGGGGTGCGCGGGAAGTTTCACGCGCAATTGGCTCTCTGCGAGCGGGGTATGTGTATTTCGGGGGTGCGCGGAAAGTTTCACACGCGATTGGTCCTCTGCAAGCAGGGTACGTGTATTTCGGGGTTGTGCGGGAAGTTTCACAAGCGATTAGCCCTGTGCGAGTGGCGTACGTGTATTTCTGGGGTGCGCGGTAAGTTTCACACGCGATTGGCCCTGTGCGAGCGGGGTACGTGTATTTCTGGGGTACGCGGGAAGTTTCACACACGATTGGCCCTGTGCAAGTGGGGTTTGTGGATTTCGGGGGTGCCCCAACAGATTGGCAGTGTGTGTCCTCCCAGGTGTGCCCTCTCCCCCCTCCTCAGAGCCTGCAGTCAGACCCCAACACAGGGGTATAGACTGCACCCCTGGCCATGCCCCACAGGCAGCCCATCCACCCTGCTGAAGCCCCCAGCCAGCCCACATGTCACCATGCACAAGTGAGAACTGATTTATGTCCCCAGCACCCCCATCCACCCAGCATTGAGGGGCACCTGCCAGCAGGCCTCGAATCATGTCCCCCAGCACTCCATCCACCCAGCATTGAGGGGCACCTGCCAGCAGGCCCCGACTCATGTCCCGCAGCACCCCATCCACCCAGCATTGAGGGGCACCTGCCAGCAGGCCCCGACTCATGTCCCCCAGCACCCCCATCCACCCAGCATTGAGGGACACCTGCCAGCAGGCCCCGATTCATGTCCCCCTGCAACACGAAAGGAAGCTGCACAATCATGGCCCTCATGTGCACCACAATTCCACAGCGCGCCACCCCACTCTTGACATGCAATGATTTCACCAATCCACCACACACCAACATGCCTATGTCACAACACAAATGAAATTACATCACAACATGTCGGTCACACACACACTCTGTTTGCCATAGAATGTGCAAAACCACAATTTGACATTCATGAACCCAATGAGCGAATCCCACACATGGAATTAAAATATCAAAATGTATTATTAACAAAATCAATGTAATGAAATGAAAGTAAAAAAAAAATACAAAAATGAAATTAAATGCATGTCCAAAAATATGAAAAATGAAATGTAGATGCAATTCAAATAAATCCAGAAGAAAAATGGTCCAAAATCATTGTCCACCAAAACAAATCCAAAGGAAACGTGAAAATGAAAATCCATTGCCCCATGGTGAAATTCAAAGAAAATGCACACATAAATGCAAAGTCCAACTATGTACAATCACTTTTGAAAGGGTCCATGAGCCCAACAAAAGAAATGAAACCTATCTAAAAAACTACCTAAGAAAAGAACTATATACAAAAGTGTGGGGCATAGTCCAATCACCCCAAAAGAAATAAAAACGAAAAGGAAACCTAACACTAAAAACTATTTACAATGGTGGCAGGCTAGTCCGACGGCTCACTTTCCGATGTCCCGGGCCAGGGCATAATCGAACTCCTGGTCAATGTCCTGGAGGCAGTCCTCTTCCATGGTCCCGAGGGTTCGCAGGGACGATGCCATGTTGGACTCCAACTCCCTGCGAATAGCCTCGAGGCACTCAGCCCTCCTCAGTGCCCTCTGCATGGAGTTCTCTGCCCTGACCATTGTGAGCCGTGCCTCTTTTGCCCGCCGCCGCTCCGCATCTATACGCCAGCCCAACCGCTGCCACACGGAAGACACACCCATTCCAGGGTCCTCCTGCACTCTGGCCGATGCCTGCCCCTCTGATGTCGATGGCCCCGAGCCATCATTGCTCCCACCTAGAGCCTGCTGCTGCTGTCCATGTGCCCTGTCCGATGATGTCTGCACATCCTCCATCTGCTGGTCTCCAGTTGTTGTGGTGTTCACCCCTGCTGGACAGCCGACTCCCGACTGTGGCAGGGATGGGATCTCCACCAAGCTGGCTGTGTTGGTCAGGCCAGGTCCACAGGGGACCCTGGTGGAATCTGGACCGGAAGACGGCAGGGAGAACGACTGGCGCATAGTCTCCACAGAGGAGGAGAGGTCCGCCAGAGTGTGCGACATATGTAGGAACCCACGGACCAGGGCCCCTCCCAACAGTGCCACGTCACGACGCTGCTCTTGTGATGCGTGCATGCTCCCTCCAGGAAGCATGCACATCATCACGAATGTCACACGTGCGCAACGCGACACCAATCAGGACGGAGCCCATACAGTCATGGGACCCCTCGACTGCAGGTAGTGGAGAGGCAGATGACGTGGGCCTCCCCCCTACCTGCAGACGGGCCTGGGATGAGGCATCCCTGCTGGTGCATGGTGGTGCAGTTACAGGGTCAAGGGCAGCGACATGCACAGGTCACTCCGTGGTGACCTGTGCTGCCTCCTGACCCTGGCCCTGGACTGCACCACTTGCACCAGTGGTACTACCCCCACCAGGCCCCTTGTGCGGCTCAGTAGCGGGCTCCTCCTTCTCTGTGGAGACCACCAACCTGGATTTCTCCGCACCGTCTTCCACCATTGCAAGCCAATGTGGGCACTCACCCGGCCCTTCCGCTACAGCCGTAGTGGCAGACGCGGCACCAGTCCCCTCGCTCCCGGATGACGGCAGTTCCTGGGAGGGTGGCTGGGCCTTGCGTCGCCGCCCGGTGGAGGCATCCCCGCCGCTTGGCTGCACAGCGCCTTCTCCGCCCTCTTCTTCACTCGACGCTGCGTAGAGGGAGACATAGAACACAAGCATCAGGGTACAGTACAATATTCCCCTAGACAGGAAGCAATAACACACGAGTGGGCACTGTCAAATGTCACTTCCATCCTGTCCCTCCACAACACATGGGTGAATGCACGCAACACACATGCAGAAACAGGCACAGCGCCTGCAATCAACATCAGCATCCATGTACAAGCGCCTCTGTTAACCAAAATGTTGCCTTCACATGGAGTTCTCCACACTGACCCCATGCACACACATCACTGGAGGGTCATGCAGCATGGCTCGTACACCACAGACACAGTGGATACAACGGTGACCAGACTGCATGAGTGAATCTACACATCGTCACGGACATGTGTCATGCATCCATGTCGTTTCAAAGTCAGACACACGCTTCTCAGACGCACAGACATGCACACCATACATGTACATGAGAGCAGCATCTCTCACTCAACACCATGTCCAAGAACAGGGACTGGCATGCATTCATGTGTGCATTCCGCATGCAGCTCCCCATGTCTCATTGGAACACATGCACCATCCATGTGGTTCACGCATTACTGGTCTCACATGCAGTACCATGATGTCCCGGCTCACACACATCCATATATGGCCTATGTTACACATACAGGCAAGTAGCTGACTACCAACACACTGCAACATGCCCTGTTTCACACAGCAATGCATGGCCACTTACCGCTCGACTCCAGACGGGCCTGCATCCTGAGGATCTGGTGGTAAAGCACTGGGCGAATGCGTGCCAGGACCCTCATCTGCTGGTTGGTAAACTGGCCCTGGGGCCCCACTGCGTCCTCTGCCTCTAAGAGGCACCGGGCCTTCATGAGGGTCCTGGACTTGTAGTCCTCCCAGCTCTTCTAGACTTGTCTCAGGTCTCGGGGTGCCACCCCCTCCGCGTTGATGGCACCCACGATGTCCATCATGATCCTCCTCCGTCCTTCCTTGTCGGCGCGTGATGGTGTGAAGAGGGCATCATAATGCCCCAGGACATGCTCCACCAGGACACCAACTTCCTTCTCACTGAAGCTGGTGGCCCTCTGCCTCTCTGGCTGGGGGTCGCCGGTGGTCTCGGATGGTATTTGGCCCGACATGGCAACCCCGAGGCAGGAATGGGTGGGCAACTGGGTCCTGGGGCTGGGCTGTGGAGCGATGGTATCCCAGTCGGGAGTCTTCTGTTCCAGCAGGGGTGGACACAGCAACTGGACCCCTGCAGATGGCTGACGTGCAGGCACCAAATAGCAGGGCACGTGGGCAGTAGGCAGACAGCAGCAGATGGCAGGTGGGAGCGTGCTCAGGTCCCTTGGGGGCAGGAAAATGGCCTTTTGGGCAGGAGCGTGGTCTTCCGTATGTTTTCGCATGGCCAGCTTGATACGGAATGATTTGCATGTGAAAAAAGTGCAGGTCAGCGTGAAATCCGAGGAAAGGCCCTTAGCGCGTAAGCGCGTAAGTGACGTTGCGTGCGCGGGCGTTCCCCACAACACGGGTGCATAGTGAATCAGCAAGTGAGAAAACTGCACGCCACCATGCTATTGGAGGAAAGGGCGTAAGCGCGTAAGTGACATTGCGTGCGCGGGCGTTCCCCACAACACGGGTGCATAGTGAATCAGCACGTGAGAAAACTGCACGCCACCATGCTATTGGAGGAAAGGGCATTAGCGCGTAAGCGCGTAAGTGACGTTGCACGTGTGGGCTGGCTTAAATGGTACGAGTATCACGCTATTTTCTTGTACGTGCTTTTTGTGGAGAGCGAGCGGGTGATTCTTGTACTTCTTGTCGGTTCGCACGCGATTACTTCACAATGTTTCCAGTTCATACTCCCTGTTTCCTCAGACTGCGTTCTTTTCTTCTTTTGGCAGGGGTGTTGCCAACGCGCACATGTGCGTCTTTTTCACGTTCTTTTTCAAGGCAGACGGTGAGTCGCGCACGTATTTTCCAACTGTGGTTGCCCCCGTGTGTCGCTTACCCCTTCAAAGGTCATTGTAGGCTGCGTGTAACACGCGTACGCTTATTTTTCTGTTTCTGGGTGCCACAGCGTAGTGCGGGTTTATTTTTCCACGCACGTGGTCTACCAGGGGTTGCGTGCACGTGTACTTTTGTTTTTGGGGTGCCTGTGCATTGCGTAACCTGTCATCTTCCCCCAGGGGTCGCAGACAGCCTTGCTAGAGCACTAGGGTACGAATTCCATCTAGTACCCTACCCCTTTCACCCCAATTGCCCAGGACAATTGTTTACTGCAACTCCCATATGCACAACAACATCAGTGCCATGGTTGGGAGGCGACCAGCAGTAAGGGAGGCAAAGGTGGCCGATCTCAAAGAGGTGGGCGTGGTGGGCGCGGTAGGGGACGTGGCCAGGATTTGCAGGGTGCCCCTAGAGCCCTGTGTGTGGAGGACCAATCGGGGCTACCTATGCCCCCCCAATGGTTGTGGGAAACGTAGCTTACACAATCCCACCTCAGCCCTTGTTGGACCAGACCATTTTGTCAACTGAACCCCCACAGGATGACTCCCAGGCGTACTTCCAGGTCACCAAGTCTAAGCCACGTGTGCCGGTGAAAGTTGCTGTCACCAGGCCACGTGGATCTGGGGCAGCAATGTCATCTGCTGCCCCAAGTAGCCAGGGTGGGGAGGCTGCAGGGGCAGCTGCAGCTCAATCCACCCCAGCTCCGAGTCTCCTAGCCGGGACAGTGTCGGTCCAGGTCCATCACACCGACGTTAGCCCTGCCAACATCATCCTGCAGCCAATGCCTGCACCAAGACCTTTGGTCATTGTGCCTTTACAGGCTTCAAGTATCCAGTCCACCTCCGCTTCTGCCCCTACTATCCAGAGCAGCGTAAGCCACTCAGGATCCGCACCACCTTCCAAGAAGAAAAAGAAGGGTGCTCTAGCACTACAGACTGAGACCCCAGACACGGCTACACATTCCGGCACGTCAAGGAAGCCTAGCTTTAATGACGCCGAACTTGATGCACTTGTGGCCTATGTGTTGGCACATAGCCGCAAAATGGTGGTGACTGCAGGGTGCAAGACTACGCCTGGTCAACGTAGGGCCCACTGGCAGACCATCGCGGTCCACATTAGTGCCCTTGGATTTGTGAGGCGCACAGCTGATGATTGCTACAAGCGGTGGAATGACCTGAAACGCAGAACAAAGAACAAGCTGGCTTCAAATCATGCCTCTACTCTGGTGACTGGTGGTGGGTCACTGAACATGAGTCTGTTGCTGGAACCTTCGTCACAGAGGAACAGATCCAAGGCGTGGGAGACCTACCAGATTACGAAACATTGTCCGGTGAGTGCCCATGCATGTGTGTGTAATCCATGTATATGTTGCTTGGGTGACGTGTTCTGACTGAGTGCCAGGTGAGGGTGTGTAGTCCTGAGTGGTATGGGTCACCCATGTGCTTCCTCCAAACCATTCAAGGTCCTTGGATTTGGGTATGATAGTATCCCTTCTGACCACAGTAGCCAATTAGCACCACATTACTGCAGTTGCCCTTGAACTGTCATCTTGCAACAACATTGTTCAGAATTTTCAGTGTTCATTCAGCCTGATTGTTTCAATCCTCCCATTTTTGCAACCCATTTTTCAGCCCTAATGCCACATATGTGACATGCTTCTGTCATATATTACACCCCACAGTGGCCGACATTTATTACCTTGTTATGGGAATGATTTGACCATTCAGGCTGATTGAGTAAGGGCCTGCTCACATTAATTTCTGGGGCCTGTTTGCATGTGGAACATGATTGGTGTTTCCTGTCATGTTGAAGTGACCAACCATTGATGTATCCATCTTCCTGCCATCACTGTATAATTGTACACTGGATGTGTTGCAGTGTGTGGCACATGTGTATTTTGCCACACTATTTGGAATTTTTCATCTCATCATGTCCATCTCACATGGATCGGTGACAGTACTCATTCACTAACATATGGCTGTACTTGTCAAATGTACCATGGCTGTGCCACATGCCATCTGTGTGCTGGCATGTGTCATGTATGTGGATTGGCCATGCCACTCACAGGCTAATGTGGGATGCCAGTGCTATGCAGCATGCAGCACATGTGTTGCTTTTCCATCTTGGAGTCCTCAGTGTCTGCTTTTTGCCTCCCCTTCCAACTCATTGACAGTGCATGCATGCCAGGGTTATAGTCATGTGGGACATGTGTAATTCATGTACTGGATCTCTGGCTTGTCAGGCCTATGTGTGTGCTATGGTGCTCATGCCTGTTTCCATGTGTTGTCTTTCATGTTTTTGCAGGTGATGACGCACTTGATGATGTTGAGGTGGAGGAGATGGTGCAGACCCAGGAGGAATCTGAGCCACAACCGGGCACCAGTGGAGGACGTGGGGTGGTGATGGATGAAAACCCAATCCTCCTGCAGACCATACTATCCACGGGTGTGTCTCGGTGCACCTCCACAGACCTCTATGATTCAGTTGCTGAATCGGAGAGTGAGACATATGTGGCGTCGCAGGTGAGTGTTACTGGGAGGGATGCTGTTCTGACCAACCCACCTGCACCAGGGGGAGACCCCTCTATGGGGATGTCAGTGTTGGTAACTCCGCCTTTGGCGGTTACGGATGCAGGGTCACGCTCAACACCATATGATCCTGTTCCTGGGCCAGCAGACCAGAGGGGGAATGCAGTGCTGCAGCCTCAGGCAGTGCCAGCACAGCAAGGTGCAGTTCGCCTTGACCCAAACAGGTGTGGTGCCCACCGACATGGTGGCCATAAACCACCAGGCAATACTGTATGGGAAAAGTCCATGTACAGTATAGCAGCACAACAGGGAGCCTCTGTTGAAATGATGGTTCAGGCAATGGAGAGGGTGGCCATGTCCATTCTCCCCCCTGAAAGGCAGATGGAGCAACAGCAGCAGGCAACAGACTCCATTTGCCAATCACATGGGGAAGACATGTTGGCGTCCAACAGGGACAGACGGGCAGCACTGGAGACACTGCGCAAAGCCATATCTTTAGAGTCACAAAGCCACAGGGAAGCCCTGAGGTTAGAACTCCATTTCCTCAGGGAGACTCTGGGTGAACTTGAGGCTTCCCGAAGTTTTAGGTCACAGCAGCAGCTGGAACAGCTCACACGTTCACTCTCAGCAGAGCTCCAGTCAACACGTTCGGCGATCCGGGCATCACGCGATATCTCCGCACCATCATCCTCCAGAACGAAACCTTCCACGCCCGCATGCTTGCTGCCATGGAGGACCATACCAGGGCTTTACCTGGGCTGCCTCCCATAGCACAGCCACATCCTGATGTAGCAGCAGAGGGTGAAAAGAGTGAAAGCAGTTCTCCCACAATAGTGTAGCCATGCAGGTCATGAGCCCATGGAGGTTTTTTTTTTTTACAACATCCACGCATGTGGGTGTTGGTGTGCACCTTGTCCTCGAACCTCCTGGGTGGCCTCCCCCCCACACTGGTCCACACATGGGCATTTTTGACTTTTTTTTTTTTTCTTTACAGTGAGTTGCCTTGTGTGGCTCCCGTGGGCATTCACTGTGTATTCCAGCTGGGCACATGCAGGCTTGTCCTGTGTTTGGGTTAGATGCTTGGGTTCCTGACACACACACCCTTCCTGCTTCCCCTTTCCATGGGCTTGCAAAGGGTGTGACCAAGTGGCAGTAACTTACACAGTGACATCGGGCTCCCATGAGCTTTGTGGGCAGTCTGTAGTCAAAACTGTGTGGACATCCCTAGTGGGGAATGTTGTTGGATTGAACACTGCATGGTGTATTGATATGTGCTTGTGCATCCATGACTTTCTCCTTATTCACATGTACCTTCTTCATGTCTTCACAAGGCTGTCGTCTTTGCAGATGCAGTTCATGTTGTATGCAGTACACTGACACATTTGCCTGACAGCAACACTCTGCAGTTGGAAGGGGTCGATGTGCTGCTTTATTCAGGGTGTGAGACTGGCACTACTTTGATTTTGTACTGTCGTATTTTGACACTGTTTCATCCTGTGTTGCTGTTCTGTGTTGCTGGTAAGTATTTGTTCATGTGTGCTGTTTCTTATTGATTACTGGGAGCATATTGTCTGTGGCCTGTTTAAATTTGGCACAGTGCACTTTGTGACACTGGTGTCATGTGTTGTGCATTAATTTTGTTGCTTTCACAATGCATGACATGCCATGGTGTGTTGGGTAGCTGAGATGAGGAGGGGTTGGGTGACATGGCAATATTTTCATGTAGTATTTTTCAAGGGGGTAGTCATTCATTCAGCATGAATGTGTTTTTTTTCACACAGCATTGGTTGTCTTTATGTAGGTAGGGATGCACACAATGTAACACTTTCAGGTGACCAATCTCAGGCTGGTATGGTTGTGACAGTTGACTGTCCTTATGTCATCATCATGGATTTTCAGCTTGTATCTGCCAGGGCTGTGTGCACTCCACTGGGGTAGGATTTTAGGTGAAGTAATTAGCCACCAGCTGAGTACGGGCTGCCTCACCACGTGCCCTTTCACCTCCCATGCCCAGCAGCCGTGCATGTGGTTGGGGATGTGGGGGCACCACCATGTCCACCGCAGGCCCCGGCGGGTTGCAACGTTGTGCAGGACACATGCTGCCACTATGATCCTGCACACTACTGGGGGCGCGTATAGCAGCTGCCCACCAGAGCGGTCAAGGGTGTGAAAGCGTGACTTGAGCACCCCGAATGTGTGCTCCACTATGCCACGGTTTGCAATATGGGCTCTGTTGTATTTTACCTCATATGGTGTGGTGGGGTTTCGAATTGGCGTCATCATGTGGGTGCTCAGAGGGTAGGCACTGTCCCCTGGGGAGGTGATGAGTATCATTGGTGGGGTTGTGACATTACTCAGTATCTGACATGCATGCATGTGCAGAGGCATTTATACTCACCAAGCAGCCATGTATCTCCATGCCGCCCAGCTTCTAGGTCCCGGTTTAGGCGTGACATTCTGAAAATGAAACTATCATGGGTGGACCCTGGTTAGTTGGCATATACTGAGGTGATGATTCCCTTGGCATCATATACTACCTGCACGTTGATGGAATGCCAGTGCTTGCGGTTTCTATAGATGTGCTCAGTTGCCCTGGGTGGACATAGAGCCACATGGGTGCAATCAATGGCACCTAGCACTTTGGGGAAGTGTGCCACCCCATAAAAGTCCTGGACAGCAGCCTGCCTTTCTGCAGGTGTTCTGGGCATGTATATGTGCCTGCGGGGGTGCAGTCATGATGGCCAACACCTGGTGTAGGCAGCGTGACTGCGTGGCCTGTGACACCCCCCCCCACTATGGCACTTGTCCGCTGAAATGAACCAGTGGCCAAGAAGTGCAGTACATTGAGCACCTTTTCCAAGGGGCTCAGTGCTTGGGAGCACAGGGTGGGTGATGTGAGGTCATCCTCCCACTCACTCACCAGGTCGAGTATTATGCGTGGTGGAAACCTGTACCTCCCATACACCTGGTCATCAGGCATCCCAAAAAGGCTGGTCCTAGGTGTAAAAATTCTGGGCCTGGCTATCCTCCTCCTTCTGCGGTGTCCCACGACCACTGCTGCGAGGAACGGTATATTCATCGTAGCGTCTGAGCTTGTTTGTTGTTTGCGTGCACTTTTATGCTGTGCAGGGCCGCGTACGCCTGCTTCCTGCTGGCGTACGTGTTTCCGGATTAGCACGTCTTTTTTGGCTCACGCGTTTCCCCTGTTCGATTCCATGAATACGTGTGGTAGGCGCGCGTGTGGGTGTTCCGCGCATTTACCTCCTGTACTTCCCCCATAACGCCCACATTTTCACGCGTTGTTCCCCATTCCGCGTGTTATGCCCCCCGTTCCACCCACTTTTATTGTGTGCGCCGCGCTATGTGCGCTTTCGCTGTGCACGTAGCGCACAGCGTTTGAGGACGTGTGAGCCCGCGTGTGCCACACACGATTTTAGCGCACATCCCAGGATTTACACGCGCACGGACTTCCATGAATCGATGTGCGCAGCTTTCGCAAGCTTGCGCTGCGATTTTCACGCTTGCGCTGCGATTCTCACGCTTGCACTGCGATTTTCAGTGCACATTAATTCCATGAATCGGCCTGACTGTTTGATCTGTACTATTTCTGAATACCTGCTATCTCCTCACATCTATTTAAATGTGCGTATTGTTGGGTGGAGATGTGTTGCAGGGGGAATTGTTAACCACAGTGCTATCTGTTTCAGACCCATTCAAAGTTTTGTTCTCTGCTGCATTCTGCTTGTGTTTATAAATTGATTCCCAGTGTATTAAAGATATTATTCAGTGTTGAATCACCCCATTGGTGATTGTTGTATCTATTAAAATATATATTGTGATTTTGATCTTAAACAAATAAATCGATAATACCTTTTACAAACCAGCCTGATTCCAGGTCCAGCGTGACCCGGGGTATATTTAAGTAAGGGGTGTGATATGAGTGGTACATCTTTCAAATAACTGAATCTATATATCTAATATGTTTTTCCATTGCGCTGTACACTAGGCCGAGAGCAGAGTGTATCGCCTGATTGAAATCCTTAACACATCACAAGCACCCCTTAGCGCGATGAGAGGCATGAATTATAGGTTGAGGAGGCTCTGGCGATGGTCTCTACCAGAATGGATATTGGCGGATTCGCGGTCGTATCGGCAGCGATAATGGGGCAGAAACAGACCTATTTTGGGGGAGAAAGCCATGTCGGATACCTCCCCAGGAACATGGTGGGACTTCTTTAAAGCAGTTGTCAGGGGGAACTAAAAGCACTTTAGATGTCTAAGGAAAGGCAGAGTAAGAAATTGGAAGTGGACTTGAAATGCAATTTAAGGAAACATTGTAAAAAATGGGAAACTACCCTACAGGGGATACACAGAAAGCCTATAGAGCAATACGCAGACAGACTTGTTAATTGCCAAGCAGATGGAGAGGAGCCTTCTCAAAGCTAGACAACATTACTATGTGAGAGGGAATAGGGCGGGGCAGCTCCTGGCGCGACAACTGAGACAAAAGGGGGAAGCCCAAACAATATTAAAAAAAATCAGAGAAAGAGGGTGAACGGAAGTGGAGGACACAGAAGGAATCCTGCAGTGCTCTGAACATTTCTATGGGGCTCTTTATTCCTCCGACAGGCCCAAAGGGGTTTCATAGAAAGCGTATCTGGAGGTGATAGCTCTCCTGACACTTTCCGGGCAGGATAGAGAAATCTGGAAGGTGATATTGCGGAAACTCCCTTTACATAAAGCCCCGGGGTCCGATAGTTTTACGGCCACCTTTTATAAAAAAATACCGGAGGGGTCTCGTTCCCCATCTGACAAGACTGTATAACTCATTTTAATGGACAGGTTATATTACGGAGTCCATGGACCAAGCTAAATTAGGGGTATTCCCGAAACTGGGCAAAGACCCAACAAGTTGCGTGTCATATCGCCCGATAGCTATGATTAATACTGATGCCAAAATATATACCAAGATCTTAGCAACAAGGCTGGAAGACATCAAACTTCTGATAACACAAGCTGGGTGTGTGGGAGTGTTCAGTGTGTTCAGGACTCTTGACAAAATCCTGCTGCTCTAGAGTCTGCTTTCTATTGCTATTGACTGGAGGAGGTCCCTTTCTTCAAAAAGTCTCACCCCGACGCTGAGCGTCGCGGAGTGTGTGGGAGTGTTTAGTGTGTTCCATGTGGAGCGTGAGGAGCTTGAGGAGCTGTTCCCCTTCTCCCCTCCTTCGGTCCCTTGAGATTCACTAACAGAACATTTGGTGCACATGGAAATGAGAAACCAACCGCTGACGCGATCCCAGTTGAGGCGCTGTGATTCTGCACCGGAGGTAGCTGCATTTTCCGGGAGGTCAGTGCAAACAATGCTGCCGCCATGCCCGCTCGCTTGGAGCACACAAGTGAGTGACAGAGAATGTGCGAGTGAATTGAATGACTGCCTTACCCTTGTGGGGGAGCGAGCGTGTGCCTTTGGAAAAGCAGAAACAGAACTTCATGAAAAAGTAGGGAGTCTCGTCTCTGACATTGGTAAGAAACTGAATTTACCTTTTTTGAAAGAGGAGCTGCAGAAAGAATGGTAAGGTTCCGCCAGAGCACTAAGCCTCAACGTGCTCGGCGTAGTCGAGGCTGCCGAAGACACCCCCCCTTTGAGCACTCAAAATCTGCATAAACCCAATAACAGTGAGGTGAAAACTGTAGCGGAAAGGTCAGTTAACGGCCGCGAGCGGTCTGACTGTAATAAAGAGGGCGAACCAACGGATCCCCTTATCAATCCCCATATCCATTCTATATCTGTACCTGCTGCAAGCATTACAGGAATAAGCAAAGTTAGAAATCCCCTGGGACGCAACCACAGTAGTCTAGAACGGCACAAAAGGGAGGATGATGGTGTGATTTTGGAATCTATGGCTGTTGATACTGATACTACTAAGAAGTTGCTTGGCAGTCCAGCGGATAAAAGCTCTAATAACCTTAATCACACAATCTCCATACACAGTTTGAGGGACTGTGACATGCTGCCTTTGAGACCGTTATGTAACAACTTGAAAACAAACTCATCTAATGTTGATCATATTGACCTAAATGAAAGGAGAAAATATGTGGCAGTCGCCGATCATTAAAGAGCTGATTGAGATGAATAAAAAGCTAAATACAAACAAGGATGAAATGGTAGCCCAGCGTTTGTCTCGAGAAAAAACAAAAACAAATGAACTTTCAAATGATATGATCCCGGGACTTCAGCATGAGGCGGAGCCCGAGGCGGAGCTGGCTTCTGCCCAAGGTGGCGATCCCTGCATAAATACTCACAATTTAGTGAGTGAAGACAAAAAAAGAACTTGGTATTCCGGGAGGAAGCAACCTGAGAAAAGAAGGAGAATCGATTCTAGCCCTACGAATGCTGTTTGCTGCTCACAAAAAAGATTCATAAGGAAAGATGCACCTTGCATGCATAATAAATTTAGAACGGCTGCAAGAAAAGAAAGACAGCTAGATGACTTAGAATCCTCAACGGGCAGTTCATCGTCCGATGATTCATATGATAGCTCTCCTCAAGCGCAACAAAATTATAGGTTTACCAGACAATTGGATGCAATGAAGGGGAAAAACACAAGAAAAGAATGGAGTCTGGGGGAATACAACAAACAGACAATCAAAACCATAATAAATGAGTTAAGGCCTAACCTAATGTCAGCAACAACAATCCCAAAATATACGAGCAATTCAGTGAGAGTTATAGAGATCAAAATAGTCTCATTGCATTGGTTAATGCAAAAATGGCAAAAGTTGAAATGGACTTGCAATAATTAAATATCAAATGCAAAAAGATAGGTACAAAGACGAGATGTCTGCTACCATATTAAGAGATGCCTTAAGAACCTCAGGAGAGGATAAAAGATTATTAGCAGAGGTGGCCAAAGAGGCTTTAGCAATTCTAAAAAAAAAGCACACAGGCGAAGAGCAATTGATAAAGGAGAACTCTCATGGAGTTAAGATGCGTGCCTGTATTGGATAAAACCTGTGAAATTAAAACTGGCCAAGGCCAAAGAGGTACGTCCAAGGCAAATTTTGCAAGAAAAGAAGAATTGAGTGGGGCGGGTCAACGGAGTAAAGACTCTGAACCAACCGAATGGACAGGTCCCAAGAATCCTATTTCACTCACCAACGAGCTGGCACAAAGTGATGACTTGGCTTTGCCCTCTACGTCTAGAGAAGCGGATGGCTGCTCCATTGACCCTGAAAATGCAGTACCCCCAAAAGAGAGCCAAGAAATCTCTAAAGGTGAGCAAATAATTGGGCCCATGGCTCCGCTATTAGTGGTCGAAGTTAATGGCCAGCAAGTCAAAGACAAGGAACCTACACCAGCAGGTGGTGAATCTGCGAATCCACCGACAAAGGGGACCTATCCAATCTTCGATAAGGAGAGAAACCCAATAGAGAAACCAACAAACTCTGCAAGTACCATAGTATCAGTTGGCAAAAGGACAAAAAAAAAAAACATGACGGAAGGCAAGCCTACAAATTCTAGAAATGCCTGTAAGTTTCAGAGAAATCTGAAGGCCTTGAATGTGACCATTCAAACTAAGGCTGAGAACCCGAAGAAACAGCAAGATCCGGCAAATAAGGACATAATAGAAAAAAACACTAGCTCCAGAGGTTGGGCCCTCTGCAAATCTTCCATTATCTCGAGATGAAAGAGATGACGATGCTATCATGGACGATTTATTAAACATGTCTACATATGACATAACAGATGAAGAAGAGGATGCTGAATCTCCTGGCGTGAGTGCGAAACAAAGATCTATTTCTGTATCTGATTCTGAGGTCAAGGTTGAATTAAGTGCTAAGACAGTGGATAGTCAACGCTCCGAACAAGTCTGGACAAGAATGGTATATGAACCCTCATCTGAAAAAGAAACAAGGCCCGAAGGATGAAAGCGGATTGTTTCCGCTAATGACTCGCCCGATTTTAAAACAATAGAGGAGCGAAGAAAGATGGGAGTATACAAAGAATGAAGTCTAACATCAGCAGGAATGGCTAGAAAGATGATAGAGAAGCAATTCCAGTCAACGGAAGTCGAGAAGAAAGAATACCCGCTGAAGTCTGCTGAACAGGTGAATAAGGAATCGAAACCCATCAGTCGTGAAGATGATGAATCATGGAGAATTGATCGACGCTCAAAAGAAGTGAATAAGGAAAAGATTCAGCAAAAAGGGCAGACCAGCTAGGTGGCAGTAAGGATCCTATTGGAAAGAAACAAACTAGCCGATGACAACTTAATTCTAAATAGGTATAACGTGCTGCAACTGCTTCATCATCTACCGGCCATGAAACTAATTTCAACCTCTGATATAAAAACTGTCGAATTCATTGAGGATTCTTCTTTGGACAGAGTAGTGCTACATATAAAATCGAAAACAGTTGGTGACCTGATACTGGATAATGCACAGGATTTATGAGCCCTGGGCTTTAATGTGAAAGAGTATGGAACAAAGACATCTGGAGAAAGAGAAGTGGGCAGGTTGGCAGATAAAAAAGGCCATGTATCTTTCATGTCAGCAGCATCCCCAGAGATGACAAGGGAACCACCGGTGCCCATAGAAAATAAACAACATGAGATCGATGAACATGAGTTAGCCCATAAAGAAATCATGGAATTCAATAAAAAACGTTTAGAATTACAATTGAAAGCCAGATTCAAGGAACAGGCCCAGCCAAGATTAGAAAGGTAGTGAAAACTAAAGACATGGCTGAAGAAAATGGCAGTTGGATTGTCAGATCTCTAAACTCCAAGAAGGAGAGTTAACATGCAGAGCCAAAGAAAGACAAAGTGAAATCAATGGACTGCTGGAATACGCAAGATTTTAGTCATTTAATATGGAAATCCCGAAAGCTGTTACTGCCGCTTGACATTATATGTCTACAAGAGACGTGGCTGAAAGAACTGCCCATTGTTGAAGGTTATGAAGTAGCTTTTAACCCCGCGATAATGCAACCCAGGACGTCCAATGTCAGGCCTGATTACTTTGATTAAAAGACAAAGCGGATTCGAAATCCTGAAGGCAATTAATCCATCAGCCTACATACAGGCGATTACGATTGGGTTGAGAGATCACGCAGGGAAAGACAAGTCAATAATTAATATTGTAAATCTTTATTGGAAACAAAGTAAGAGACAAGACAGATTTCATGGAACAGATATGCGAACTGCTTGATAACATAACTGCGGCTGAAGAGAATGCACGCATTATTCTTTGTGGTGATTTTAACATGGATCTGATATCTGAACGAAATAGACAAAAAAGAAAGATCCATTATGAGAAACTACGAGCAGTCGTCCTTGAAGAACTGGACGCTAGAAGCATGGATATCCTTAATGGAAATATAGTGGGCGACACACCTCCAAATGTGACGTGGGAACGCGATGATCAAAGTTCTATGTTAGATTATATGATCACTTCAAAGAACATGACAATGAAGATCTGTGAAATGAAATTAATCAAGACACCTCAAAGCGATCACAACTTACTAATAATCTTGTTTGAAAACAAAAGCTCAAAACCAAGAGACATCTGGAAGCATGAGTTGAACCTGGAAGGAATTGCCTAAGATTAAATAGTCACAAAATTACTAGCATGACAGATGCACTGGAAGATTAATATACAAAAGCAAGGCAATATTGGCCTTGAATATAATATCTTGCTACAAATATATAAAACCTCCATTCCCGGAACTCAAAAGGCGAAGGTGAGGAAACATGAGTACGATTTGAACGTAGTAAACAAGAAAAGAGAACTGCGAAGGAACCTGTGAGAGCTAGAGATCGTTTATTTATTAAACATGAATAGACTGATGAGAAAGAGGGCAAAATTGAAAATTAAAAACTGGCTAAAGTGTTACAAAATAACCATGGGACAAAATGATGCAGAACGAATGATGAGCTCTCTCGCACGAAGAAATTCTAGAGATTTATGGGCAGTTATAAATTAAATAGAAAATCCCCAGAACTCTAGTCTTTGTAATGTAGTGACCGAAGAAAAGTGGATCTCGCACTACACCGAGTTAATCCAAAAACAATACCTCTGTGTCTTTCAGGAGGAACAAAAAAAAGAAGCTAGGGATATCATCATAACGAGGGAAGAGATATACAACAATATCAAGAAGGTGAGTGCATCTTGTGCACCTGGACCAGATGGTCTGATGAATTACATACTTAAAATAAATCCGGAAGAATGGTCAGACGTTTGCTACAAACTCTTCATGATGATAATAAACAATGGTCAAATCCAAAAAAACATGGAAATGTGCCATAATTGGGCCTATCTTTAAAAAGGGCTCAAGACTAGAGCCAAAGAACTACAGGCTCATAGCACTACTTGATGTAGTGGGCAAAATCTTTGCCACACATCTTTAACACCAATTAACAGCAGGGATCATACAGGCCGGTATTGCCGATATGAGTAAAACAGGCTTTGTCAAGGGCATGGGCAGTAGTTTGAATTTGTTTGTCTTGAATATTCTAAAAATGGAAGCTATACGGAAAAAGACGCCCATATATGTTGCTTTCATTGACTTGGCACACGCCTTTGATGGTGTGGACAGGGAGTTCTTATGGGCCAAAATTAGCAAGAAAGGTTGTCCATCAAGTCTACTTGCAGCCATAAAAGCGTTGAACTCATAGACGTCGATACAAATTAGTTTGAACATAATGGGACATGTAACATCCCCTATAAAAAACAACATGAGGTGTGAAACAAGGGTGTCCTCTAGGAGCTATGCTTTTTAATTTCTTCATTGGAGATGTTAGTAGTACCGTGGAAGCCGCCCATTCCTTTCCACCGAAAAATAACGGTACTCCCGTTATTATAATGGTATATGCAGACGACATTGTGCTCCTGGACATGACACCAATAGGCCTGCAAAGAAAGATCAACGCCTTGGAAATCTACATCGAAGAAAGTAGACTTAAAATCAATGTGAAGAAATGTGAGATACTGGTCCTTAAAAATCTACAAGGATCGAGAAGGAAAATAAGCGTGAAAAAATGTGTGTGGAGGCTAGAGAAGGAAACCTTTAAGGTTGTTAGGGAGCAAAATACTTGGGAATCACAATGATTGTAAGCAGTAATGACAAACCTAAGTAGAAGAAAATTGCCTCCAAATGCAACTAGCTTGCTGCACAAGCAGAAAGGCTTCATAAAAAATACGGGAAGTATTCATTTCTTCCAGTAGTTCGATTTTATATGAATAAAATCATTCCAGTTTTAACATACAGAGCAGAGACTTTGCTTGGTTGTGAATATGAGATCTGGTCACGATGCGAAAATGTGATATGCAGGAGGATTCTACAACTCCCAAAAGGATTTCCGACTGCGTGTATGAGACATGAGATCAGTTTATACTCTATATCTTTGTCAGTGACATGGAATTCCCTGGCTTTATATAGAAAGGCGATAGGGGGCGACAACATCCCACAATTTAAGTTCCTAAACATGATTGTAAATGCTGACACAGATAGCCTTCAAAATAAGTGGAAAACTGCCTGCAAAGACAGCCTAGAGCAGCTGAATATGGAGAAAGAACGCCTAATAAATGATCTAAATGCAGTAAAAATAAACTACATGAGCAAGATTGGATTGAAAAGAATGATAAAAGAATCCAACATACAAGAATTTTAAACACGCTGGTGGAAGCCAACAAACTGAACGTGTTGCCGGAATACATGGTGAAGTTCCCTTGCAAGAAGATAAGGGCAACATTTCCAAAGTTCAGACTGAATAAACTCAGCACAAGGGATGTATGTCATGTTATGAAGGATGTCAAGACTGTGACATTGCCAAGAAGAATCTTTGAAATATCTGGTGCTTTTCTGCCCCAAGATGGGAGATGAAAGAACAAGATATTTGGGCAGAGAATTAGACAGACATCCATCCTGATGTGCATAAGAATGATGGCTCATAATGCACGAAGGCACCAACAATAAGATGATCTTTGCACTATCTTTTATTCTTTTTAGACAAGATGAAAGAGAGTATACAGAGGGTCAGCAAAGAGGAGTCATGACCATAGTCCGGAGCTATGTACTTGATTTATTTTTTTGTTTTTTAAAGGACTAATCTGGAATATGTAAACATGGATTTTAAACTGTTTGTAACTTCATCTTTTTTTAAAGTTTGTAATAAACTAAAAATGAAAAAAAGAAGGGTGTGCCACCTGATAGAGAAGGCAGCCAAGCATGGTATCCCAGCGGTCTTGCTCAGTCTAGGTGCCGAAAAAGGCATTTGACGGGTGGAATGGTTGTTTCTTTTTTCAACCATAGCCCACGTGGGGTTTGGAGAGCATTATGTCCGGCACGTGCAGCCAAACTATTAAACTCCCACCCTGCGCCTGTCCATTAATGAACAGCTCCAACCATCTTGAGAGGGGAACCAAGCAGGGCTGTCCACTTTCTCCCTTGCATTATGCTATTTTCCTGGAGCCCTTTCTGCAACACCTGCGAGAAGCACCGGGAGTGAAGGGTATCTGCTTTGAGGAATGGGAGCATAAAACAATGGCATTTGCCATTGATATGCTCTTAGCTCTATCGGAACCAGTGTCATCCCTTGAAGCGGTGGCCATGGAGACAGCATTATTTGGGGGACTGTTAGGATTGAAAACAAATGCACATAAATCAGACGATGGAGGAGGTATGCGGGTACCCGGTTTCAATGGGCAGGGGGGAGCGTCAAGTATTTGGGGATTCACATTACAACATCACTCACAACTTTGTATGATGCAAACTATCCTTAGTTGCTTGGTGCCCTTAAAGCAGATCTGTGACGGAGTAGTCTGCATATTTCATGAATGGGGCAGATGGCCTCGATCAGATTGGTGACCCTTCCACGTTTTCTTTACTATTTTCAGGTTTTGCCGGTGCCCCTACCAAGGAAATTCTTTGAATCACTCAGTCGGTTCTATCTGCGTTCACATGGTATAATAAGAGACCGCAGGAGCATAAAACAATTGCATTTGCCAATGATATGCTCTTAGCTCTATCAGAACCGGTGTCGTCCCTTGAAGTGGTGGCCATAGAGATAGCGTTATTAGGGGGAGTCTCGGGATTGAAAACAAATACACATAAATCAGACAGTGCAGGAGGTACGCGGGCACCAGGATCCATTGGGAAGAGGGGAGGGTCAAGTATTTGGGGATTCACATTAAAATATCACTCACACCTTTGTATCATGCAAACTATCCCTGGTTGCTCTGCGCCCTTAAACCAAATCTGCAACGCTGGAGTCCTCTACATATTTTGTGGATGGGGCGGATGGCCTCGATCAGAATGGTGACCCTTCCATGTTTTCTTTACCATTTCCAGGCTTTGCCAGTCCCCTTGCCTAGGAAATTCTTTAAATCACTCAATCGGCTCCTATCCACGTTCTATGGTATAATAAGAGACAGCGGGTGGCATGGCAGACTCTTATGGCCTCGAGGAACAGTGGGGGGCTGGCTGTTCCTAACTTCAGACAGTGTTACCAGGCAGCCATACTGCGGGTGTTAAAGCAATGGCTTTCAGGGGTTGATGATAGATTATGGGTGTCCATGGACAGAGCAATGGTGGAGGCTCCCTTAGATGAAGTATTGTGGTTAACCATGGGGGATCGACCTCCTAGAATGCAGGTGTCACAGATTACCATGCTGGTGGGAGAAGTATGGGATGAGCTGATAAAGAGTGGGTGTCTACGCTGCCAGGCCTGTTCACACCACTATTTGGGAATCCCCAGTTCGCACCAGGGATGGACACAGGAAACATTGGGAACTGGAAAGAAGCGGGGTGCGTACGAGTCAAGGATAGGGCAGGATATTAAAACATTCGAACAGTGTAAACAACCATTTGGCCTCACAGAAAGGGGTAGGCTCCGTTATCAACTGAGGCACTGAGTGATCCCAATAAACTGGCAGCAAGTAGGCAACTTCAACATTTAAGAAATACATTACATCTCATCCAGGGGAAACACACCTTATTTCAGTATTCTATACTCTGATAACAGAATGGGCCCTGCGGGAAAAGTGGACGTATATGGGCAGGTGGGAGATAACGCTGGGTCAATAAATACCACAGGAGGAATGGGAGGGCTTGTGGGTCAACATTCCTAAATGTACTCGTTATATCCACCTAAGAGAAATGTGGTATACAGTGCTCACCCAGTCGCATTATACCGAGGAAATTCTTAGATCTATGTACCCGGGGGATATCCTCTAAATGCTGTTGGGGGTTTGCGGGACTGGGGGCCTGGGAACATATCTGGTGGTCATGTCGGCATTGAGACCATTTTGGGGACAAGTAAAAATGGTAATGAAGGAGGTGGTGAGGGTAGACCAGTTACCGGGGAGGGAGGAAAGTATCTTGGGCCTCTGGAATAAAAACGTGTATGGTCCTGCTACTGGTGGCGCTGCTCATAATTGCCCGGAAGTGGAAAAATAATGATGCTCCCACACTCCATTTTCTGCAGAAGATTTGGCAAATCTTATCTATGGAATGGGTGAACTACAACATACAGGGGGGCTATAAAAAGTTCAGGGAAAATTGGGGTTTACTGTTAAAACATTTAAGGGAGGACCACCGACTCCAAATGCGCCTGCGAAACATAAGGATTGTGGACATTGTTTGAGCTCTTGCTGGATCCTACAAAAACAAGGAACTAAATCGTAAGCCGAAAAGGAAACAGCTCAGGGGGGAGAGAGGGGGCTGGGAGGGAAGAATGGGGGAAATATATTGTTTGTTATATTTTGCAAAATGCCAATAAAATACATTTAAACAAAAAATAGAAAGAGCTATAGTGGCTTTAGCTCTGCTTTGATAACCTACAATTGAAGAAATTAAGCAAATTAAAGGAGAGATCAATGTCACAGCAGGCACTCATCAAGCAGGCAACATTTTGGCAAAAAAGAGGGGAGTAGAGCTAAGATACTCCCCATTTCCTTATGTAACAAATATACCGGGGTTGGAATCGACAACAGAAAAGGGCTACATACAAACTATGACAAAATTAGGTATACAAATGTTTGGTGACCTATTTTGGAATGGGCAATTTTTCTCATCGAATGACTTTCAGCTGAAAGGGGGAACCTCCGCTTTGGAAATGTTTCTGAATTTCAGATTACATATCCTCCTGAAGAATACATTCCCAACTTCTTCAGGACAACCTAATAGTATTCAGTTACTACACGAAACAATGGTGATAGAAGGTGAGGGAAATTTAGTCTGAAAAACGTATAAGTCATCAATTGGAGGGCCCCCGATGATGATAAAATAAGGGCAACATGTGAATCTTGGCTTGAAAGTTCTGTGGCAAATGATCATTGGCAATGTATATGCACACAAACGAAAGCTGTATCATTTCAATACAAACTACAAGTTAATACACTTTCAATGTATACACCACATTTACTACTGCCCAGCTTAAGTAAACTGAATCTATCCACAAGCAACTTATCAATGTGCAAAATTTCATAAGGAATATGCTATTTTTTTTTCTATTGGAATTCTGAGCCAAGGTTTTGATACAGCAAGCAAAATATTGAAAGAAAATATCCAACTTGATCCAATGGGTGGGCTCCTGAAATGCACTAAAAATGTCCCTAATCATGTACAAAGGTTAGCCAGTCTAATATTTGCCCTAGCATGCTGATATATTGCACAAAAGTGAGGTGGGGTGGGGTCCACTGTCTACGGTGAAATCCTGGCTACAATTGTGACACTGAGGAAGAATGCATCACAACATTGACTCAGACAGCAAAACCAAAAGATATATGGACACCATACCACAATGAAGTTGTTACTAGACCGGAGGTCATAACTGTTGATGAATCACAGTAACGGTTAGGGGATGTCTTGATGATGGTTTAAGAAGTTTTGAGATTGGACATTAGTAATGAGGAGTATGTTTATGTTTATTTAGTTTATATAGCATTTTACTCCAAAGCGCTTTACAGTATAACAACAATGTATAATAATAAAAGAAGCATATTTACAAACATGAAACAAACCAGTGATACAGTATGTAGAACAATTTACTTAAAAGGAGGGGAAGAGGGGTGGGGAAGGAGGTAGGTAAGGAAGGTTTCAATGTCTGATTTAAGGTCAGTGGGAGAGGGAGGAAGGGGAGGAAGGGGAAGGGAAGGGGGAGGAGCCCCCTGATGACCTCCTACGCCCCTTGGTGGTTTCAATTTCTGAATTGAGGTCAGCAGGAGGAGGGGGAAGGTGGGAGGGGAAAGGAAGAGGGGGCAAAGGGTTTGGGGGGAGAACGGTAGGGAAGGAGAGTCAGGGGGGAGTGGAGACGGGCTTTCAGAGAGGAGTGGAAGGATGAGTAGGTAGGGGTGGAGCGGATAGAAAGAGGTAGGGAGTTCCAGTGAAGGGGGCCAAGAGTTGAAAGGAGAGGAAGCGTGAGGAGGCACATGGGGCTTGGGGTACAGTGAGAAGGTAGAGATCAGCTGAGAGGAGAGAGCGGGAGGGAGAGTAAAATGAGAGGAGGGAAGAGAGATGGGGGCGAGGTCATGGAGAGATTTGTAGACAAGACAGAGGAATTGAAATTTTAGTTGTGAGAGGAAGGGAAGCCGGCCGAGTTGAGAGAGTGAAGTAGAAATAGAATCACGAGGGCCAAGAAGACACAGAGTACGGATAGAGGAGTGGTAGATGGATTTTAGGGGAGTCAGGTGAGAGACAGGGAGTCCAAAGAGGGGAGAGGAGCAATAGAAGAGGCGGGAGAAAATAAGGGAGGAGATTACGAGTTTTGAAGCATGGAAGGTGAGAGAGGAGCGGATCTTGCGGATGTGGAAGAGGTGGTGCCGACAGGTACGAGAGGTTAGAGAGATGTGGTTGGAGAAGGAGAGGGAGGAGTCAATGTGGAGGCCAAGATTGCGGGCATGGGCGGAGATTGGAAGGGGGAAATTGGATGAAGGGAGGGGGGAAGGGGAAAGAGTGTTAGGAGGGAAGAAAAGCACTTCGGTATTGTCAGTGTTGAGGGAGAGAAAGTGGGATGACATCCAGTTTTTTATGACCGTAGGCCGGAGGTCAGGGATGAAAGAAGAGAAGGAGAGAAAGAGTTGGGTGTCATCAGGGTAGAAATAGTGGGAGATGCCGAAAGAAGAGATGACGGGGCGAGAAGGGAGGTATAAAGAGAGAAAAGAAAAGGTCCAAGTACAGATCCCTGGGGGACGTCATAGTTCAAGGGGAAGTTGAAGGTGGTGCAGCCAGGGCTGGACTGGGAACCAAGAGAGGCCCTGGAAATAATTTTCAAAGTGGCCCGATATTACACATTTTCAGCAAGCCTAACCTTTTTTTCTATGAGAAAATTTGGAAATCCCTGCACAAAAGTGGCCCATGAGGGTGCAGGGCGCAGAGGCCTACTGGGAAATCTCCAGAGTTCCCTGCAGGCCAATCCATCACTGGTTGGTTTACATTTCACTTACATTCTGTATCCAAGGGCAGCACATAAATGTAATGAGTGTCACATCACCAGGAATGTTTGCCATTTGTCGTTAAACCTATTAACTGCTATAGACGTGCCAGTCGACGTCACTGTGCCATCAACTAACTATACTAGAGAAAAACACCCCATCACTGTGTCCAGAATGCATCTAAAGCACCCGCTCTGCTTCTATAACAAATGTAGGGAGCTCGCATTTCTCCTGAGGAAATTAGTTGGCGGAATAAACCACAGAACGTGCAGTGTTTAGATGCATGATTTGAAAAATAAAATGTTTAAATTCAAAACACATTGCAATCTTTTCAATCCGCATTTCAACCATAAAAACACAGGTCTCGTGTGGCCCTCACTTGAAGGGTCTATCCCACATTTTACCCTGCATTCTTGTTAAAACTATTTCCTGTTTCCTGCTGCGAGTCGGTGGAATTTGGAATAGTTGAAAGCTTTGGAAACCACTATCTAGTTGAAAACACAGCCTGAAGCTTGTTCCCGGGCGTTGAAGTCAGTGGGAGAAGATTAAGCCGCACAGCTTTCATAATGCATGTGAAAGTAACTCCCTACAGGGCAGGCATCGCACTTGTAAAAGTGTGCTACAATGCACTTACAATCTCGATTTTAGCGTGTGATTTTTACACCACGCAAAGTAAATAATACGTGTTTCATCAAAAAACAAAGTGATGCTACATTCGCCAGATGGAACGTTGGATATACAGAAGTGGGACTTCTCTTTCTGCATTGACCACCCACGCCAGTGCCCACCCACTGGCAAACGTTGACACCCTCTTAAGTGCCAAAGAACCCGGAGCAAACAGAGCGCCCCGTGGGCCGACCTAACATCAAGTCATTAGTCTTGCCCACCATCAATCAAAGGCCACATTTGATGGCCTTCCCCAGTGCATTACCCCCCAGAAAATGCCTACAAGCCATACAAACTCTCAAATCCACTAAACACTCGTCTCACTGGAGCAGTTAGGCACCAGAATCTGGGCAAAATCGGGCGGCAATTGTATGTAGTTTAGGCACTAGAGAGGGATTTTATGTGCATTTGCGCAACTGGGGAGTGGAGTTCGCAGATGGAGGGTGTGGGAGATGGTGAGCCTCACAAGTAAATACAGGAAATGCTGAGGAGCAGAGAAACTGGGTAGGGGGGGATATGCCGTAGTAAATGGGGGAACAGACCAGAACAAAAGTAAAGCAAAAGGGACTTAAAACCAGAAAATAAAAAGGGTACAACGTTGATGTCATTCACTATGAAAATGTGACTTCAACACTATCAGATGGAAACTAATTAAGCGTATTACAAACAGAGGGGGTGAGGGTGGGGTCCTTCTCCCATGAATATAATAAAAGACAGAGGAGAGTGGGCATTCCTCCAGCTGCTGGCTTCAGGATCTTTTCAGAATCCGAAAGACCTTTTTCGAGTTAAAAATGTAGTGCTTTCTAGTTGAAAATCTGTCGGATAATTCTAATGAGGAGCTTTTTTAAGTGGCAGGCTAAAATCCCCATTGCCTTCATATCGCTGTCCTAAAGTTGGTAAAAGAATCATGAAAGGTGTTTGGGGCACAGCCACACCCAATAACATCACACAGCATAACAGGACTTAGTGATGCAAAATAGAGCACCAAATGTAGCCATGCTTCAATGGAAACATTGAAATCAAGTTCCCTCAATCTCTATTACAGTCACTAAACACCTGTGTGCTGGCCTCTTTATAAGTACAAGCTGGATTTTTACTCCAACTTGCTCCAAAACGCTGTGAGCCGGCATTCATTGTACTGGAAACCATTAATGTTACTGGCAATGGAGGTGCAGGTTAATATAGACCACTCCTCCTGGAACCACCGGCTGGTGATAGTGTAACTTGCAGGAGCAGATCGTCCAGAAGAAAGGTCGCCAAGGCTGCCATTTTCTAGAAGACTCCCACCAGTCCATAAGCAGTAGAGGAATGTGTGAGCTTTGTTGGACTACCATGGCACATTTCAAGCATTTAGCGGCATGTAGCACTCATTCTAGTCAGAAAATACAAATATGCTTCATGTTACCATCTAATACATTCTCCCACCCCAATGTCTCTCGATTGAAAGTTCAAGCTAGGCAAACATTTCCCTGTTGTGGAGGACTCTCATTACAATGCTAAAAGTGTTGGAAAGGTGTGGGCAATTGACTACAGTGTACGTACGCACATACCCTTATTGCCTGTAAACGGGCAATGCAGTGCAGAGACTGAGTGCAGTGGGTCCCTGCAGAGCACCAGTGAGCATGTCCCTTATCTGCAGGGAATATCTTCAGTGGGAATATTTATGTTTTCACCAACCGCATTCTGCGTGAGGTCACCAGTTATGGTAATGCATGACATATTTCATGTCCCCAGAAAAGCTGAAGGTGTACATTGCCAGTTATGTATTGCCTTTCCTTTTGCATTTTCGTACCACTATTTCTTCTTAAGAAAGGCTGCAGTTTACCCCTTACTAAAGGTTAAACTGATGTGTTCCTGCATGCAACACGTGCCGAATTTAAAATAGTAATATTCAGAGCAAAAAGATCATATTATCTAAAAGACATCGTTGAAGCAACCCGTGACTTTCTGTGCTTCTTCCAGGGAGCTGTTTTCCATGCAAACTTTAATTGAAGAGCACATAGAAACACAGGCAGCCACGGGCAGCACAGATGCTGTTTCTAGCACATTGGCTTCACAGGTTGCGTTACAGGGATCTGCATAAAACGACCACCTCAAGAAAGCACGCTCTTCGTGTGCATATGGTTGACCACGCAAAACGTTGTGTGCTTTCTGGCAGATTGGGTGTTGACCTCCCAAAAATGCATACTGGTACATGACTCTTTCATTTTAGTCAAACATATGGTCATTAATGGAATGCCATCCCACATTTGCCAAGAACGGCTCCAAAAACATAAATTATGAACCCAAATGTTCGACGCAACACATTATAGCGACTTACACCGAGCTTTACACACCGGCTGGCCAGTGCTTGAACATCCTGTAAGCTCCCGATTTGTTTGTTACAGTGAGCCGTTAGGTAGGGCAAAGGAAGCCTGTATTTGCAGACTTATCACATGTATAATAAAGCTGTCGTTGTGGCGGAACCTGTTGCAGGCTCAGGGAAAAAAAGAACACGTTATAGTCTTACCCTTGGTGTGCAGGGAGAGCAACATGAGAAGGGACACATGGAGCTGCCAGTTGGGCTCCTCCAGCCAGTCCATTGTGCCTACGCTCGTGTCCGGGGCTTGCCTTCATTTCCAGGCTGCTTCCATTCACTTCAGATCTTGAGGGGTCTGCCAAGCACACTAGGACACGTGTGGTTTTGTGTCCCCAACAATACGCAGGCGAGAGCCGCCAAGGAATGGGCTGAATCATCACAATGCGCACAAATGTATGTATCCTTCCTCCCCCAAGAAAAGAGGAAACTCCCGGTGTCCCGCTGGCCCAGTCCAGGCCTGGGTGCAGCCGCCCAGGAGACAGTAAAGGATCGATTGGAGAGGTAAGAGGAGAGCCAGGAGAGGACAGAGCCTTTGAAGCCGAAAGAGGACAGAGAGCTAATAAGTAAGGGGTGATTTACAGTATCAAAAGCTGCAGAGAGGTCAAGGAGGATGAGAATTGAGGATTGCTTAGCGTAGCAAGTAGTGAGGAGAGAATTAAGTACATAAGTGAGAGCAGTCTCAGTGGAGTAACCAGACTGAGAGGTGGGGAGGAGGGAGTGAGAGGAAACGAAAGTTCAGAGTAGGCTAGGCGCTCGAGGAGCTTTGAGATGAAGGGGAGAAGGGAGATTGGTCTGAAGTTGGAAGTAGGAAGAGGGCTAGCAGAAGGTTTCTTCAGGATAGGGATGATGGTGGCATGTTTGAAAGCTGAAGGAAAGGTAGCCAAGGAGAGACAGGTGTTGAAGAAGGTGGTTAGGTAGGGGATTAGGGTAGATTTTGGGGATGAGGGAGGTGGGGATGGGATCAGAGTGGGCAGCGGTAGGGTGAGTTTTGGACAGGAGATGGGAGACACAGGCTTGGGTGATAGGAGAGAAGTTGGACATGTTAGCAGAGATGGAAGAGGAGGAGGGTGAAGGAGGGAGAAGGAAGGAGAGGATGTTTTGGCGTAGAGATAATTTTGGATGAGAAGAAGTTGGCAAAGTCGGAGGGAGAGAGGGAGAGTTTGTGGAAGGGTCAAGAGTAGGAGGGGAAAGAAGGCAAGAGAGGGTCTAGAAAATGTGGCGGGGGTGAGAAGCTTGTGAGTCGAGGAGGTTAGAATAGTAGGAGCACTTGGCAGATGTGAGGCAAGAGTCATAGAGAGAGTGATATGAGAAGTAGGAGATTGATTAGTCAGAGAAGGGGATTTGAGCCAGCGTCGTTCGAGGCGACAGAGGTGGCGTCGCATGGACAGAAGAGAGGAGAGCCAGAGTTGGGAAGGTTTGTGAGATGGGGAGAAGGAAGTAAGAGGATAGAGTTGGTCAAGACTGGAGGATATAGAGGAGGACAGTGAGGAGAGGGCGCATCGGCTGAGAGAGATGAGAAATCAGGGACAGGGGGAAGGGAGGAAGAGCAGGAGTCGAGGAAGAGAGAAGGGTTGAAGTTGCTGAGATCGCAACGAGAGAAGGAGGGGGGGGGAGGACAATGAGGAGGAGGGAGGAGTAAGGGAGAAGGAGAGTAAGGCATGGTCGGAGAGATAGTTGGGATGAGACGATACGGGTGACGAAGAGTAAGATGAGAAAAAGATGAGATTGAGAGTGGAGCCAGAGGAGTGGGTGGGGGGGTAGGAAGGGGAGAGAGGAGGTAGGAGTCGAGTAAAGAGAGAAGAGGAGAAGATTGAGAGGAAGTTGAGAGAGGGAGGTTGAAATCGCCGAGGACAGGAAGTGGAGTAGGGGAGGGAGAGATGAGAGAGAGGAGATGGTTTAGGTCTTCAAAGAAGGAAGAGAGGGGGCCAGGAGGTATGTAAATAATTAAGAAGGAGATAGCGTGAGGGTAAGTGAAGGATGTGAAGAGAAATTCGAAGGAGAGATAAGGTAGGGGATGAAGTAAAACATTTAGGGTGGAAAATGAGACCGATGCCGTCTCCACGACCTGAGGGGCGTGAGACATGAGAGAAGGAGGAAGAGGGCGTGGAGAGAGATGCGGGAACAGTGGAATTGAAGAAGGGATCCAAGTTTCGGTGATGCAGCGGAAGTGTAGATTGAGTCGGTTGAGTAACAACAGGTTGTTGGAGCAAGAAAGTTGTGTAAAGAATTTGTGAGTTAATTTATTCTCTTTATATACTGTGATGAATGCACTCGGGCACCCACCAATTGACCAAAAATATACCATGTAACATCCTTGTTAAGATGTATTTTTATTTTAAGAAAATGTGATGCAAAAATAAATGAAACAAAAGCTCCCCAGTGACGGGAATATCCAATATGCTATGCTATCCATAGCCAAGTCTCATTTCCATCACATCCTCAAGAAGGTTGTCGCCTACACAGAATCAGGCATTCGCTGCTATATTTTGGGCACTGATTCATTCATGTTTTTTTTTTTTTATTGCAGGGCACTGTATCTTCATAAAATAGTCTCTATTGCAATATGAGTGCGGTATCTGGTGTATGCCAGGGACATTGAAGAACTGTATATGCACTTGGTCTGACCTAGATGCTGAACTAAAGATATTGGGCCTCATTACATGCATGGCGGTCCGGGAATTACGGTATCGGTAAGAATGCCGGTACCGTAGTTCCCGGACTGCCATACTATGAGCTGTGCTCGCAGGCACCTGTCAGCCCGTCAGGTATGACCTGGCAGGCAGAGCGGCACCCACGAGCACAGCACGTCAGATGCACCGGCACCACTCTGAATGGTGCCGGTGCACCCAACGTCCTATTCCCATTCAACCCTATGGGTTCAAATGGAGATGGGGAGTCCCTCATTACGCCGAAGCATAAGCATAACAACCATGACGTAATTACACCAAAATGCCAGGAGTAGCGGAAGTGACATCACTTGACCCTTGACCCCCCCTGATGACATCACAGGAAGTGATGTCATTTGACCTCACCCCGAAGTGATATCGTGGGAAGCGATGGAACACGAGCTTTTACCCATTGACAAAACAGTAAGTAGTATCACATAGCATTGTACACTACGAAAAATATGGTTACGGTATCACTATAATGTGATGTGCATTTCATACAAGAATGGATCACCATATGTATCGTTAAGATCAGTTTGTATAGGCCCATATTACCAAATTACTGTGAACGCAAGCAGACGTCCATGGACAAATGATAATGATGTGTTATTATATAGCACTTGCGCCTAAGCGCTTTATATAGAAAAAATATACACCCAATATCACCCAACCTCTGTTGTTACTCAAGGCTGAGTTGAGGCGTTTAAGAACAGACTAAATCAGTGACTCACCCCCTGAAGTGTGCCTGAAATAAACCTTTAATGAGTCTAGCAATTATTGTATAGAATTCCAGAAAGACACATTATTTGGTATTCCTATTCTTTCTGATTTAGGGTTAGTGCTGAAAGTGTTAGACTTGTGGCACTCAGGTTCTTATTTTTCTTTTTTTTTTTTTTTAAGTGGCCTGACAAGAAAGTCGCCACTCCAGAACCAAAAAGCCACATAGTGCAGGAGCTTGCAATAAAGAAAATTGGGGGGGAGGGGGGGGGGGGTTATTTTAGAGGTCGCAAGGGAGAACTCAGAGGTCGCAGTTGCGACCTCTGGCGACCCCTAAATGACGTGATGGAAGTGGGTTTTTCTGCTACTAACATCCCCCCTTTTTAAGGCGTCAGCCTCCAGCGAATTCCTGGACCAGCAAGCGGATACAGTATACGAACCAGTCCAATTTATACTGGCCAACAACAACATCATCATTTAACAATGCCATTTACCTTCGCGAAACACATTCTGACGGAAACTACAATGGCACAGTTACCTCCTAATGACATACTTTTGATTTGATCTGCAAGTGGCCATGACCTTGAGCAGTTGCACCACAGATTCTCCTTTAAAGAAGGTAACATTTCGGACCATTATCATAAACAACTGAAGACTGCCGTCCCCATACCTTATACCTTTGGAGTGAAAGCTAGAACGGTAAGAACACTAAAGTGCCTCCACCTTTAATCGGGCTATACATTACAGCCAGATGAGCTCTGATACAGTTGATAAGAGCAAAATGATGTCGTCTGGAGGAAAGGTGTATATTGTGGCAATCCTATGGATGACCAGATGTTTAGAGCATTACAGCGTCAAAATAAACCACCTGAAAAAGGGCAATGGCCATGACTCCCTGGTGGTCACATCCAATCCCCAACTGGACAACCTGTGCAAGATTGCCGGAACCTCAAACTCATTTCCCAGGAGGTTGAAAGGTTGAGCGACATCTTCCCAAAATCCCCACTACAAACCCCCAGGCAACCTATCAAGCTGAAACAAATGATTGCAAAAAAGCAACCAAGTTGGCATTGTACACAGCTCGTTACACCTGCCCATCCCCCAATATAGTGTATCTGATAGCAAACCAAAACCCAACCAGAATTGTCTGTGTTTGCACAACAGGACACACCCTATTGAATATCACTACTGCAGCATTACCCACAGCAATAAAGACATCCCCATTTGGGAACATTTTTCAAGGTCACTATATTAGGGCCCAAGTTTTACAATTCTGAATCTGAACTTCAGAACACAAAATAGGGAAACATTTCAATTCTAAATGACTCCAGTATTTAGAATGCTACAAAATGCATCAAATCAGGACAATTGGGAAAGTCCAAAGAGCCAATATCTAACACTTTCTTAATGGCTGGCCTTCCCACCAGAAAACAAGAAAGGCAGGAGCTAATAAAACCAGGACTATTTCCCTTTATCGTGAACACTTAACACGCTCTTTGAGCCCAGCAATTTCACACAAAATGGATTCCCCTGCTCTCCTAAGAGGCGCTTTCAGGGGCTTCACAATAGGAGCATTTGCCTATCACGTGCACTCTTTTATAGGTACCTGCTGTTCAGGACAAGTTGATGTAACACACAGCAATTTGAATGCAATGTCATTTTTGTCTATATCAAACTCACATTTAAATGTCACGCACTGCAACATTCAATTAAAATGAATGCATGAAACAGCAATTAAAGAAACCGAATTCCTCTTTCACCATACCTGCATTACCGTTTTGCATTTTGCGCCCCATAAAATTCTTGTATTCACCTAACACATGTTTAACTTTCACGCACCATGATATCTAATTCTAGTCAGGCTTCTCCTCCCGCAAAATAGAAGCTGTGTTTCCAGTGTGCCTGGGCAAAGGACGTCTGTGGTATTAAAGGCTGGCAGCTGCAAGCATGAGTTAGCATTATGAAGGCATCAGCTCGCCAAGATCCTTTGTTGGTGTTTGTTTGTTTTTTTTAAACAACCACACACTTTCGCTTTTCACAAAGCTCATGTGGGGCTTGAGAATAAAGTTGTGGGTGTTTGAAGAACTGCTTTTTTAAAAAATGTGCATTTGAAATCAGGAATTTTGCTTTAATCAAATTGTTTAAAAAAAAGAACGAGAAAGGAATTAGCTTTATACGTCTATAAAATCTAAATATGGTGTTATTTAATATTAATGTTCTAATAATATATATTTATACCTATTTGAACAAGTATATGGTTTTGGATCTGTGTGATGACAGAGTAAAAAATCCTGAATGCGAAAATGCCGAATTTCTTTTCTTTGATTCACGCATTTATATGCAGGGGCAGAACCCCCAAATCCCCGCCATACTCCCTTACATAATTCATTATCCTTACCCACCCCCCAGAAATAACTGCACCGAAATCCGAAGAAAAAACCGATGCATTTTGGCATTTGGTCTTTTTTTCAGCGTAGTAAAGCACCAATACCTGTGGTCTCTACGTCACAAAACTTTGGGATGTGGGCTCTGCTCAAACTCTTTTGCAACAGGATAAAACAACTTGTGGTGTCAAACATCACATAAACTAGCAAAGCTAGACGGTTTTGCCAATTCCCACCAACTGTGGGAGAAGGACGTGGTGGAACTACTGGGGTAATGTAATGAGGAATTGTATAGCACACCAAGTGAGAGGTAGTGGTTATTAGTGGGATAGAGGGTGAGGCAGGGGCGAAAACTGAGATGTTCATGAGTCGAGGGTGAAGTATCAGAGTCCAAGCCAGAGTGGTTCTAAGTAGTTTGGCAGCGCCAGTTGGGTATGTATTTTATCCAGAAGTGGGAGCCCAAGATGTCATGAATGATGGTGCTGTTAGAACAGTTTAGCTGTTGGCTTAGGAGGTAAAGATGTGTACTTTGGCACAACTCCATCAAGTTACATTTGGTATTAGGAGATATAAGCACCACAATGCCTCTGGGCTGTTTGTGCGCTATATAAATGTAAAAAATAAAATAAATAAAATTGCAGCATGTGATGTACTCTGTATGGTACTTGCAAGGTGGAAGAAGACTTAGCGTTGAGTCAGTTAGTTGGAGAGAAGTGGGCATTTGGGATAAGAATGAGTCCTGTTTGGGAGTTCCAGTACCGGACTGGACCAGTCTTGTGTAGGTCTCCATGGAGTGTGTTTTTACTCATGCTTTTCTTCTAACGGATAGTGAACTTGTTGTTCCTAGGTAGCATTTTATGGCAAGAGCAGGGAAAACTGGCTTGAGTCCAACATCCTGTGTTTATTGATTGACAGCTTGCGTGACGTGTGTGGCATGTGTTGTTGAGACTAACCTAAACATGTTTCATCTCTGTTCCACAAAGCTTTGCCAGGATTGCTGTTCCTGTCATTAATTTCAGTCTGTTTTTTTCAATCCCGGTTCCAGATGTACATCAATGTTGTAGGATGTCTGAAGGGTTCTGCCTATGGATCTGTTTGTCAGATTGTTTCTACGATCCTTATTAGTTGAGGTTGCTCAGGTATGGTTCTATTTGGTCCCTTCTTTGAGGATGCCATTCTAGTAATTTTGCTAGGATCTCGAAAAAAGCCACATTTTGAGGGACATACTAAAGACTGGGCTGTGTTTCTTTGTGCACAAAAGTCCAGGGGTTGAGTGGCAGAGCTAAGTAGGCTAAAATGTGAAGCGAGATCCACCGTGGTATTTCCGGTTGAAGTTTGGTATTGTTACTAAAGCTGTGTTGCTAGAATGGAGCAATCGATTTGGCTTGCAGAGGGTGAAGTTCTTCTGGGGGGATTGTGGGCTGATGCCGTGGAAGGTGTGGTGGGTAATACATAAGGTCTTGAATTGCATTCTGGGTTTGACTGGATGCAAAAGGAGTATTGTCAGAGAATGATTAATTTGTCTGCATCTTTGGAGCCTCAATCTATCTGCCTGATACATATTGAGCTCTTTCTAGTCTATGTAGTGAGTATCCCAGGAGGCTCAGATAGAGGCTAATGGTGTCATAGAACCTGGCAAGTACAAGTACAATGCCCTGCATGGTTCTGTGTATGAAGGCTAGATACAAGAGACTGTTCAGACTTGAACGTGTTTGGGTGTGAGGGCATGTGAACAGTCCAAGGTATTTGATATTTAGAGACAGGTATTTTTCTGACATAGATTATCATATTGGTTTTGGTTGAGTGAAGTGTGCCGGTTAGGTCCCAAAATCTGTTTAATTTGATATTGGGTTGCCGGTAGGTTTGTACATGATTTGTACATGATTTGAACATCGTCTGCATTATTTAATCATGTGATGCATGAATTGTTGATGATTTCAAGTGGGAAGCTAAGTGTATGTTGTAGAAAAACCCTTCAACATGAAACAAACCCTGACCCCCAAAAATCTTTGACTCAACCGCAGCCCAGTGAGAAAATGCAAAATACCAAAGACCATCCCAATAAAGGTCCATCAATAGAATACCCAATGCAGGAAGCACCACCAAACAGACACTGAACACTGGCACGAGGATTCCTTCCATCCTCCTAATGAAAGAATCCACAACCACCAGCAATGCCAGCAACCTGGCAGGACCAATGAAAACCCATGCTCTCTCAACATCCCCAAAACCACAATCCAGCAACCTGGACTAACTCCCCTCACCTCAACCCATTCACATGCCATGTTCTTTCTGGAGAGGAGCGCCTGCTACCTTTTTTGAAACGTTTGAAAGGAATTTGGGGTTGGTCACCCCGAGTTACCTGGGGGCAACCAGACGTGGACTCCTTGCTCACTGTGCTCAGAGAGGCACAGCTTCACCTCACTGATGAGGCCCAACAAGGCTGAAACACGTGTATGGGGTTGCTGTTGGTACTCTTGTTCAGAGAGGAATTGCCATGGCATTTCGGTGCTGGACTGCCCATGTGGGCGCGACAAAGACTGATATGCAAATGGCTATTTCCCATCTGTGAAAGGTACAGTGAGCAAAAAGCGTGTGCTGCAAACTCTCATCTCAGAACAGGTTATCATGCCATGTTCTTTCTGGAGAGGAGCGCCTGCTACCTTTTTTGAAATTTTTACTATGTGTAATGCCACTCTTTGTGATCTTTACCTGTCCTGCTCTAGTGCAGAGGTCTTATTGCTCTGTTCTGGTGTAAGAGCAGAAGGACCCTTTAAACGTTACAATAAACAAAAATTAATGTTATCATGTGTATTGGTTTGTACTTACAGGCAAAACATTTGGAGTTCAATTACAAGGGGCGGCTCATCCATAATGGCAGAGGTGGCACCTATCCACCTGTGCCCTCGCCCATCATGGAGGAACAACATCATCCCAGGAGCGCTGCCTCTGGTGCTTTTTGCAGCTGAGGGAGGGCTCCTGAGTTGGCTTGAACTGTCCAATGGACCATGCAAAACCTGGAGCGTTTTGCTTTCCCAACCTTGCATGGTCATTGGGGATGCAGGCTACTATACTGCACCTCTGAACGTGCGAGGGGACACTCATGTACACCTCCAAATGGATCCAAACAGTGCATCTGTAGCACTTTGTCTACAGGAGAACTTCCTGGTTACTGTTGACGCTGCACCCATGCTGGAGTGCTTTCTGGAGGCAGTGGCAGATCTGAGTGAGGAATGGGCTTCATGCAGATAGGATTTTAATGTTGTATGTATTATAAGTGTAAGAGTGAGAGAGAGAGGGTGTATGTGTGTATAGCTGATTTCGGTGGGTGGGGGCATAGCAACAACAGCATTTTTTAATGGGCATAAATCATAGATGCCCAGTAAAACATCGTCCTACTTTACATTATCAACCAGTGGTTTATTTAAAAAAAAGGATGATGTGTTATTGTGTGACTAGACTGGCATTTTGGGGACAGCCAGTCTAGCAATTTATTACTGTGCCATGACATTTTGTTTACTGGGTATCCATGATAAAGCAAGCATGTTAGGTGCTATTACTTGGCTAGGCTGGCATTGTGGGGCAGTGAGTCTAGCCATTTCATACTGTGGCATGATTCTTTTTACTAGGTTTCTATGATAAAGCAAGTGTGTTAAGTGTTATTATTTGGCTACACTGGCATTTTTGGAACAAAAAGTCTAGCCCTATCTTACTGTGGCATGACATGTTTTTACTGGGCATCTATGATAAACCAAGCAATGTATGTGTTATTATATGGCTTGACTGGCATTTTGATACAACTTGTCCTTCTATTTCTTGCTATGGAATGGTAGTTTATTCTGGAAATCTATGATTTAGTAAGCAGGATACATTTTTTACGTGGCTAGACTGGCTTTTTGGTGCAGCCAATCTAGCTATGTTGTACTGTGAAACAGCATGTCATTTTGGGAATCTGTGATAAAGTAAGTGTGATAAGTGTTATTACATGGCTAGATTCACCTACATAGTGCCGTGTGGGATGTTTTTACCCATGCATCCAAGCCCTACCACAAATCTATGCATTACTGGCATTGAAAACATCATGATGGCCAGAACTCCCCAGAAAGTGCACAGGGAAACATGAAGAATAGGCTGCCACCCATTTTTGCCTATGTTTGTGAGCACAGGAGGGCACTGCCTAAAACCACCATTGGGCTACACACACAGTAGCCTGAAACCATTGGGAATGGCAATTTTAGGTGTTTACTGTCAACACACTGCTCTGGGAGAAGCCAGACATGTGATCTCTGACTCACCAAGCTTCTGGGGGCGGACCCAAACACTGAAGTGAAGTGAATTGAAGGCAAATATATGTTTTATAAGAATACTGATAACTAATTGTAACCAGATGACAGAAATGTACAATTTTGGGATCTTTAAAATGACACATTCACTCCCAGTTCAAGACTAGGCTGGTCGCTCTGTGATGTTCTGAGGCAAAACCCCGGGAATTATGAATGCTGCAAACACTGTATTTATGCTAGAGACACAACAACTTAGATTAATATGTTCAGGAAGAGGGTACCGGTCTGTGTAAAGATTTGATAAAAAACCAATGTTGCAAAAGCTACCAAAAACGAAAATAAGTTGTCATTTTTTAATGCAAGCTCTTAGAAACATCAGAGTTGGAACAGAGACTAAATTATGTGATATATGAAATGTACATGTAATGTCAACGACATGTGTATCTGGGAAATCTGTTAGTTATGAAAAAGCTGGGAAAAATTCTGCGCAGAGACCGTCCGTGGCGAGTGAAGAAAACCTGACCAGATCCGTGGCGAGGCCCATTCTATTTCTAAATATATTGTGAGTACCTAGCAGAACTGTGCAGAACCAATCTCTTAGTTAAAATAATCTAATCCAAGCTATTTTAATCTAAGTAAAACTGCCTCCTAACTGTCACCTGTCATTTGCAAAGCTGTCACCTGTCATTTCTAGTTGCTAGCTGTCACTTGTCACTTTGAACTTTTAAAATTTCAAATCTGAAAAACGACCTTTACCATATCGCTCATATCTCCGTGACCGTTTGTCTTAGAGACTTGCAGTAACTTTCCTCTGGAAGCTGGGAATCTTGGCTTTTCAACGAACCTAGAACCGCATTCCTATTCCCGATACTTTCGCCGCAATCGAAAAAACGCACTCGCGAATTTTACCGCGATTTGCAAATTTCTCCACGTGTGAAAACAGCAGCTTCCTTGCTTTCCTTGCTAAAAATTCGTTTGCCTCTTAAGAACCATCCCTGAATCATTGCTAGAGTGAGCCTGGACTAATATTAACTTGATACCACTCACCCTGAACCTCTAGAGGGAATTAAAAGCATTTTAGCATATTTTTCACTTCATTGCCAGCACATATAAAAGCATTTTGGGCCTGTGTTTCAAACTTCTGTAGTCTAAGCTTGTTGGGGTGAACTGAATTACATTTGATTGCATTTCTGACAACTGTGTGCTTTCCTTCCATTTCCTTGCATTGCATAAAAGGGGGGGTGAATTGTCCAAGAAAGTGATTACATTGTTTTGTTGAAATCATATGGAGTATTTTCTGTTTTGCATTTTCATTCAACATTACATCCATCTGAACTTATATAAAGTATTCTCTACCACCTTATTCTTCTGTTCCTATTCACAAGTGTGCTAGTGCCAGACTATCCATTATTGATTACTGCTCAGATTAAGTGTGATATCCAATTATTAATTATTATAAAGTGTGATATATATATCTATTGTTTAAATTATCAAATAAACCTTTTAAACTTGCAAAACAGAACTACTTCTTGGCTCAGTGGGGTCAGGGGGATTCCAAGAGAGGGGTGTTATATAGGGGTAGTCATCCAGAACGCATGAACTGAACATAAAGATATATCAATAAGGGTTTTCATTCAGTATTCTAGACTAGGTGTTGACTTAGCTGTAGTGTTGAATTGAATCCTCTTACAAATTGGGGGCTCGTCTGGGATGTTTGGGTTAGATCTACCATTTGTGCAGATTAATACAGCATGCCAGCTGACCAGATACACATATCCGTCGGATCACCACGCTGTGTTACGCTGTAAAGCACTCCTCAAAGGAACGCTCTAAGGAAAAGGTCTGTTTTGCAAAAATAAAATACAAACTTCTGTAAGTCAGGAAGGAACTCAAATCTCTAGAATGACGACCTTAGTAGACATGAAAATAGCCAGAGAGCACTTCTTACATAAGTTATTTGTGAGAGGTGAGTGGACTCATCAGGACCAGACGGTCTGTTTGCAAGCAATCGCACCCCAGATCACGGAAATAGGGTCAGATATATGGAGAGACCAGGGTCCCTTACATGTGGCCCTGAGTGAACTATATATGTCCTCTAAGGCCAAGGATGAGCACAACAAGATTGCCAGGGTAGCGGCATATTTATATTTACATATGGGAGCCATGCAGGACAAATGTGCTGAAGGCCAAGATCTGGCGAGTAGGCAACTGCTGGCATTACAGAAGGCCCAATCTGATCTGGACTCTTCTGAGCAGAGGCTGCAGAGGAGCCAGGAGTCAGAAAATGATAGTAGGCAGTATATCATTAAAATAAAAGAGGACATGGATATACTGCAACAGGAAAAGGCTGACCAGGATACTAGATTTCTGGCCCTGCAGAAGGAGCACCAAGACAGTTTGGACTCCTTACTGCGGAGCCAGAAAAAGCTGGAGCAACAATTAGACTTTAACAGGGCATGCACGGAGCAGGTAGCCACCCTGCAAAGTCATCTAGATAGAGTGAAGGCAGAGAGCAATAAGCTGATTTTGAAAGACATGGATACCCAGGCAGAGTTTGATGAAGAACGCCAGAAAGCTGGTGCCTTTCAAAGGCAGAGGGACGACCTGGCGGCACAAATGCAGGCTCTTAGTCAGGAAAGAGATGCGTTAGGCCAGGAAGTCTGCCATTTAAAAAGAAAAACAGAAGAAAATCACTTGGCCCTCCAGGGGCTGGGTGACCTCCAAAAAGAACACCAGAACTTGTTAGAACACACCAGGAGGGTGGAGGATGCTCTGGCAAGAAAGGAGCAGGGCAATAGGGACACAGTTCAGGAGGTAACCCTCCTGCAGCAAAAACTGGCCCAGTGCTCCAGGACCAATCAGGAGGCACAGAGAGAGAATGAGGCTCTCTGCCAGCACAATGATAGACTCCAACAACAGGTAGCGATGCAGGAGAGACTGATAGAGTGTAGTAAGGCCTGAGGACCTGAAGGCGCAGGCTCTTGCATTGCAACAGGGAGCAGGGGCGGATAGAGATGAGGTTCGCTGGGAAAGAGAAACTCCTGAGCATAACCCCAGGAGCCCTAGTACCAGAGGCCTTTACCTCTCTCAGTCCCTGGACTCTGCCACCCCCATGTCCCCTGGCGCACATGAGCACAGGGCCACAGGGATGGCAGATTACTATCCAACCAGAAGCATGGGGCTCATAGGCCAGTACCACCCAGGAATGGAGGGGCGGGCATCCGGGTATGGGCACCCAAGCACAGTGCAATTTGATGGGGAACCCCAGGTGAGTAGGCCCATTAAGGGCATCCTGAAAACCTCTGCCCAGTTAGGTCAGTGGGGGGTACCCATCAAATCCTGGCAGCAAGGAGGGATCTGAAGACTCCTCTGAGCTTTACAGGACACAGGAGACCAGGTCCCCACATTCTGCCAGCCATTCCCAGGCTCGCAGAATCCAGGAAAACCTGGAAGAACAGACGGGAACCTCTGGGAGCAGTGCCTCCGAGTCAGAAGATGAATGGACCAGGGTTACCCGGACCAAAAGGGCCAATAAGACAAAAAGGGCCTTGCTTAAGGACCCCTTGAAGCAGATTAAGGCAATCAGGAGCCTCATCACGCCTTATCATAAGAACGCCAAGTATTCTGTTTGGGAGCACTTAGAGTTGTTTGAGCAAATGATGGAGACTTTCCATTTGAAAGACAGCCAAAGCTGTATTCAATATGTAAAGTGGACCTTCTCCCCGGAATACTCCAGCTTCTTTGCGGGGCTGAAGGACCAAAATCATTTAAGATGGTCCACCTATAAAGCGGCCATCTTGAAACATTTTTCTACTCATAGAAATCCTCAAGAGGCTCGCAAGGCAGCCTACAATTTACAATGTGGGGAGGATCAGGCCCCACAAGAATTTGTGCAGGAGTTAAAGCGTGCTTTTGCACAGACCACAAGAAGGGTGCGCACGGATAGCAGAGAATTTATTAATACGTTTTTCCATGCCTTGCCCAAATACATAATGACCCAGCTCGTGAGGGATTTTCACGAGAAAAGATCTTTAGACTGGGTCATTGAACAGGCGACCCGGATCTATGAGGTGCAGAAGCCAATAGAAAATAAAAATAATGCGCCCAAAAACCCCAAAGCCAACAACACCCCCGTTGCTGCCAAGGTGGCAGAGGTAAAGGTCACCCCCGTTTTAGAGTTGGAGATGGGGGGGCCTAAAAACCTACCTGCACCTAATAATGCTAGGCCCAGAAGGTCCTCGGGCCAGTCACAGACAGGGAGCCAGGGAGGCTGCCCCACAAATGGGGTCACTCGCTGTCCTGATTATGTAAACCCCCGTTTACAAGGGAAACAGACCCATCCTGGGTTATGTGTGGACTCCTCCAGCCCAAGTGGGGGATCCAGCCAAGCACCTAACCCAGAGAACTTCCCTCCCAACTTCTCACAGGAGGGCAGAAACTCACCAAACCCTGGGCAGAACTTCTTCCCCAGGTATCCACCCAACTTCCAGCCCCAAAATCCTCCACCCTTCTTTCCCCAATTCCCTGAGCCCAGACAACCGAATCCGGGAGAGGGGAGGCCAAGGGTGGAGGTGTATCCAAATCTTCCCAACCAGGGGTACTACCAAAGAAGGGATTGCTACCCTTCCCGAGATCAGCCCAGGGGAGAAAACAGGGCCCCGTATCAGCCTGAGCGGGTTTCCCAGTTAGAGCACCAGGTTCAAAACATGCGCGGGATCTGGGTCACATACTGAGGGCTCAGCAGAACCCTCAGATCGGCATGCCAGCGCAGAACGCACCCAACTCTGGACCTGGTGCTCCAGAACAATGGCGGGGGCAGCACCCCGATAACTCACCGGTTCCCAGGGAGGAGGGCACAAAGGGAAGGGGGGTGTAAAGCCTTCGAGGAAGCTTCCTTCCTCAATTGTAAACAGCCCCTGGAAACCCAGGAACCGGAAACAAAATCTCCTGCCCCTGAAAGTCTGCCTCCTAAGGAGCAGAGGGCGGGTAGGAGAAACAAAAGACCCAAACAGACACAGTTTGAGGAGGAGGTACAGATCTTCCAATTTGAGGGAGAGGGATCCTCAGAGGATCCTGGGAAAAGGATCTTCTCCTTCAGAGAGGGGGGAACTCCTCCCAAAGAAAAATGGGTCCCTAGGGATGCAAATCCAGACTGGGGAGATGTGGAGACTGAGCTCCCGCCGCCCAACATCTCATCCCAGAACCAACAGCAAGAAAATCCCCTGGTTCAAACCCATCCTGGTGACTGCCTCCAAAAAGGGGGGGGCGGCCCGGAACCGGAGCCAGGGGACCCACAATGGCTCTGATCTCCAGTTGCCAACTTTTTCTTTCAGATTCCCAAGGCTCTCCACAGAATTCTGCCCAAATCTCTTCGCTAGCGATGTCCAAAACCAGAAAGTTAGCCCACCAGTTGTCCAAAAATGTGCATTATCTGTGCCCCCTTGAGGAGAAGGAGGGAAGATACTATGCCCCGGTACAAGTACAGGGGCAGGGTACAATTTTGGCACTGGTGGACACTGGATCTCAAGCTACCCTTCTGTCCAGAAGGGCCTTTGACGAACTGAATGCAGGAAGGGGAGAGAATTACCAAATTCCTCTCACCTCTCTTCCTGGACAACTGCAGAACTTTGACGGGAAGGAAATTCCCGTTGAGGGGACTGCAGACTTGGACATTAAGATCGGGCGACACAAGGTGAAACACCCGGTCATAGTAGTGACTCCAGAGGGCACCCCTTGTTTACTGGGGAATGACCTCCTGAGGAGGTTGTCACCCTTAATAGATTGCGTAAACAAGGTCCTCTGGACCCAGACTAGCCGACCAATAAAATTAAAACAGAGTGTCAACCATGTTAGTTTAAACGGCACCTGCCACATGGTTGAACAAAAATCTGACCAAGTAGAATTACACTTCCAGAACAACCAAACTCCAGACGTGACAGTAATAGCAGTAGGACAACAGACTGGTGATGGGGGGTCCTCTCTATTTCTGAAAATCAACCTTCCTTCCAGTTTAAAGTGGTACTCCACGCTGGAAGGAAACACTTTAAAATTCATTACTAATCCACAATCAGAAACTCCCACTCCTATAGTCCAGAAATATGTGAAATCAGCTCAGAGCCTGGCTGTGATTCAGCAAATTGGAGAGCAGTTGTTCATCCCTGTTCAGTTAAATGATGGGAAGGACTCTGTTCTCGCTCGAGTGTGTGTGAACAACGGTAAGTACTTCATCAGCGAAGCCATGTTTCGCCAACTCCCAAAAGATCCAGCCATTCCCACATTCAAACTGATAGACAAATGGGAAATGGACCTGGAAGCACCTAATTCCAAACAGCTCCTGCCAAGCAGGTGTATGCTCAAAATCTCCATTGGCAACAAGAGCATAGTCCATAATTGTTGGGTTGTGTGAGACGTCACTGCCGCCTTTTACTTAGGCAGTGACATTCTCAATCGCTTTGCCATTAGTTTGGACCTAATAAACTTCAAAGCTTGGTCTCGATTAGCGGATAATCCCATGGGCTTTGATGATCCAGAAAAAGCATTTTGGTCAGCTCAATTGCTACCTTATGCAGATCAAAGAGGAGGTCACCATCCCAGAAAGGACCCAACAATTCTCCCTGGAAGCGAAAGCTAAAAGAGGACAATATTTGCAAAACCATGATGCTTACATACATCTCAATGCTTCTCTCCAACAGCAAGGGTTAGGGGTAAACCCAACACCATTAGTCAACATAGAACATTACACCATTCTAATAGAGGTGGATAACAGCGACTTGAAGAGTATTACTCTAGCCGCAGGCACCATTATTGGAATGGCGGTTGATGACCGACATTTTTCCATTGATTTAGGTAATGAACTGTTAGGGCCAATCCCCAAGGACTGCTTTGACAGTGACAGTGATGACAATACGACACCAGACAGAATTTTTACCCGGCATGGGGGGAACTTCCTGGTGTACACTTCTTGCCCTTATGGTAAGGAAGATGTGACTTGTGACTTCAGGAGGGATGAGGTGATTTTCCAGGTCCATGAGGGCTGCCTTTCCCACCTGAAGCCTCCAGTCCAAATCAGCACTTTGACCAGGGACTTCTCCTCCCAGCTGGAGGAGGCCGCTGAAATAGCCAAACCAGAAGTCTTTCCAGGCTTCAGGCAGATGGTGGAAGAGAGAGTCAACCTAGCTGATGCCTGTGTGACTCTGGAACAAAAGCAAAAGTTGAAACAAGTTTTCTTGGATTTCCAAGATCTCTTTGCGGTAGACTCATATGACTGTGGTCGCACTGACATCCACACAACAACAATCCCCACGGACCCTGGCATGACTCCTGTGTTTGTGAAGCAATATCGCTTGCCTCTCGCATCAATGGAGTCCCTTACTGAAATAATTAAGAACCTTGAGTCCCGGGGAATAATCCGTCCCGTCCACAGCACCTTCAATAATCCGGTGCTGGGAATATTAAAGCCAAACGGCCAGTGGAGACTCTGCGCCGACCTCAGGGTGCTCAACAAACGGGTCCATACTTCCCGATGGCCTCTGCCCTACATTGACCAAGGGCTGGCCCAGATCCAGGGGTCACAGGTATTCACTGCAATAGACCTGACCAATGGTTACTGGACTGTGCCTGTCAGTAGGGAGGACCAACACAAGCTGGCTTTTACCTTTGGGGGCCAGCAATACACATGGACCCGGACTCCCTTCGGATACCTCAACTCCGGCAATGAATTCAACAGTTTCCTACATAAGGCCATGCCCGACCTGGGTGCGAGGGGTAACCTGGCTTATGTAGATGATGTCCTCATCAAAAGTTCATCTGTGGAGCAACACATAGCGGAGATCCGTTATGTTCTGACGCAGTTGAGGGCCGCCGGAGCAAAACTTTCCTTTCAGAAAGCACAGTGGTGTAGAACCCGTGTTAATTTCTTGGGGCATGAGATTACTCCTCAGGGTCTCTGTCCCCAGGAAAAGAAAGTGGAAGCACTTCAAAAACTGAAAGACCCCACAACTCTGCGGGAACTAAGGAGCCTCCTTGGACTGACTAATTACAGCAGAAAGTTCATTGAGGGCTATGCAGAGATCACCAGACCCCTGATTCATCTCCTGAAGGGGGGGGTCAAGTGGGAATGGGGTCCAGAACAAGCCGAGGTAGTAAGACAACTCAAAAGAAGCCTCTCACAAGCGCCCTGCCTAGCTTACCCTGTCAGAAACAAGGAGTTCTTCCTGGAGACAGGGTTCTCTAATACGTGCTTGACGGCAGTATTATACCAAAAGCATGACAAGGTCAATAAAGTAATCTCCTATGCGAGCAAAACTTTATCCTCTGTGGAGGAAAAATTCAACGATTGTGAGAAGGCACTCCTGGCAACGGTGTGGGCATTGAAGAATTACCGCCCGTTTATCCATGGGGAACACATCATAGTGGAGACTCCACACCAGCCTCTGCAATATCTCCAAAGTGACAGAATCCGGGCCGGAAATGTGAGTAATTCCCGAATTACTTCCTGGATTCTATTAATGCAAGGCTTTCCTGTGGAGGTCAGATATGGCCAAAACAAGAAGAGTCCCCTCGCGCAAGGTCTGGCTGACTTGCATGATTGTGCCAGAGAAAACTGTCTCGAGGACGAAAGTCTAAAAATAAAGGACAACATGGAGGCATACCTTAATTCCCCCCACAAAGTCTTTGAAGAAGACAAGTGTGAGGGAATGCCCACTGTATATGTGGATGAATGCTCTTACCATGTTGACAACGACGGGGAGAAAGAACTGGTGGCCGGCGTAGGGAATGCATGGGTGAATGAGTCCCCAGAACCCTCCGCTGGATACAAAATTGGTCCCCGAAGTAGTCAGGTGGCAGAATTGATGGCTGTGCATCAGGCCATCCTCACTGCTGTCCAGCATCAACTCCACGAACTGGTCATAATCACAGATTCGGATTATGTACGGAACGGGTTCGTGGAGCACTTGATTAATTGGAAAACCAGAGGCATGTTATGTGCTAATAACAAACCCTTGAAACATGGGAAATTGATCCAAAACATTGATGATCTGGTCACCTCGAATGAGATTACCATCCATTGGAAAAAGATCAAGGGTCATTCCAAAGTAGAGGGACCAGACAAAACTGGAAATGACTTAGCTGATCAGCTGGCCAAAACCGGGGCCATCCAAGGGGATCTAATTGAGATTGAGTCCCTGTTGGGGTAAATCCAGGTCACTGCTATCACTAGGTCCCAGACAAATGCTCACAACGACCTTTCAATTGCACAATGGAGTAAGGAGACCCCTGATGCTGATTTAATTACAGCTCAGAAAGGGGATCCAATAATTGGTAAATTTTACCAGCACATTGAGGACCCTGAGAACTTTCCCCTGACGGATACCGATTACATTGGGAAAGCGGACCTAAGAGTGTTGATGAAATGTCCAAAAATGTTCTGAATCCAAGACGGTTTGCTGGTAAGGAAATCCAAAGCTGGCCACGATCAGTGGGTGGTTCCTACCTCATTCCGAAGCCTGATGTTAAGTCACGCCCATGATGCGGCGTGGCTTGGCAGGCGAAGAACGATGGTCTGGAGGGTTGCCCCGAGCAATGCCAGTGGTTAAGATTCAGTCTGAACTTTCCAGCCATCACCTCTTTTTGTTTTTGCTGTGTCCTCAGTCCTACCAGCATGGATGAGGATAAAAGAAGAGACGGCCATGGGGTTCACACAATGCAGTGAGTAGATCACGCTGGGGGCCTGGGGTTGAAGACTATATAATTTACGGTCGGGTCTCTCAACACAAGAGAACTAAACTCCAAAGAAACTGTCCCTATTTAAGAGAAATTACAAGGACAGAAGTATTTTGTGCTTCCATGTGTCAAAAAGAACAAGCAAATGAAGAATTACTGTGATGGTTTTCTCTTAAAAAAAGTGTCTAGCTTTTTTGTTGGTGATTTGCCCCAGGCGCCTTGGTGGGTGCGGATTGAAAAGCAGAAACTACTACCTTTTAACATTACATGTTTGTATTCATTTGGAAAGTTGCCTGGGAGATTGGCGGCACTGACATCGCTAATATTGGGAAATGATCAGGGATTATTTGTATACAAAGGGGACTCTCTTTGGCTCAACCCAGGTCTCCAGATTAATAATAGACCTTTGAATTGGAGAGGCTGGATTAGTAGAGGCATTTTGAAGGTTGGAGATTTTTGGGGGGAGACTGGAATAGTTTAATTTGAGAGGTTGGTGGAAAAGTTTGGGTTACAAAATAGAGAGTTGAGGAGATATGATATATTGGTGGATTTGGTATCGGAAAGGGTTTGAATGTTGGAAGCGCCGATATAGCAGGAGCCTGAGGTTCTTAACCTATTAGTCTGTGGACTGCATAAGATGTCTGACATTTTGAAATTTATGAAGTTGGATGTGCAGTGGACTGATTTGTGGGATAAATTGAGGTTGGCATGGACAGAGGAACTGGGTAGAGAATTGACTCCAGTTGAATGGGAAAGGGTTTGGAAGATCCCGATTAGGGCTAAAGTAGATCTGCAATTGCGATATATTCATCAGAGAGGATTTTGGGTAGAATCTATTGGACTCCGTCTTGTATGTGTACTCTAGGTATGACTGATAATGATAGTTGTTGGGGTTGTGGGAAGGAGAAGGAGAAGGGTACGTTAATCCATATGTTATGGAGCTGTGAGAGTCAAGAACTTTTGGTGTGATGTGGTTGATAGGATTGATCGGGTCTGGGACATTACTTATCTAAGGAACTCATCCGCAATTATTTTTCAATTATTGACCGCGGGTTAAAAAATTGATTGGGTAACATCGAGTTGGATCGCCAAGGTCTTGTTGGTGGCTACAAAACAGATATTGAAAGTCTGGAAGAAGAGGAAGAAACCTTTGGTAGAGGACTGGATTTTTGATGTGCAAGTTCTTTCTGCCTACGAAAAGACTATGTTCAGTAAATTGCACAAAGAAACATGTTATGATGAACAATGGGGGAATTTTAATGATCTTTATGGGTGAAGGTTGTTTGGTTTGATGGGGTCTATAGGTGTTGTATCTAGTCTCAAGAATTATATTGTGGGGTTGGGTGTTTGTGTTTTGTTCTGTGTGGTTTTCATGGTTGTGAATGTGGGGTTGTTATTTGTGAATAGGCTTTAACGGATATGTGATAGTTTCTTTGATCGAAGAGCTTTTAATGAAATGTATTTGACAGTGTATTACCGATCCATCTGCTGTTTATACATATGTAATATTTTCTTTATTGTCGAAAATGGAAATAAAGTTAAAAAAAAAAGCAAATCATCAGAGGGAAGGAATTTAACAAAATATTCCTGGCTTCCTGGGACATCAAAAAGGCGGGAGTTTCGATAATTATAGGAGCAGGTGGAGCATTTGAGACAAGCTACCAGAAAAAGGTTCCAGGGGTAAGATCCGTCTTCTTGGAGGAACAATACCAGGGAAGACAAAATAGCATGGCATCATCTACTGTCCAAATGTGAGGCAGATCTGGTATTGGGAAGAATTAAGCCAATTACTGGATAACTTTTTGGAGGGAGCTCTGGTCGTATGTGTAGACTTTAACATGGTTTAAGAGCCCACAAAGGAAAGACCAGGGGAAGTGGGGCAGCAAAGAAAGAGCCCAGGAAAGGAAGGCAGCAACATTTCATGAAGCAAATAAATGCTTGGGCCTGAAGGATGCATGGAGGTTTTGCAATGGGGAAGAAGCAGAGTATACCTTCTACTCACGAGTCAACAACTCTTTCGGCCACGTTGACTACTCATGGAGCTGGTGCACGCCCCCTGGTTAAAAGAAAAGAAATGTGAACATATGCTACGCCCTGGACCAACCACAATTAACTGTGTGCTGGTTTCAGGGAGTAGAGTAACCCCAAACAGAAGGGAAGGGGGACTTGTCATCATTATCTATGAAAGGAAAGGAATGCGGGAGATTATTGGAAATAAAATACAGGAATATAAGGAACTAAAAGACAATGGAGAGGTGGATAGTATGGGAAAGACTAAATGCAACCATTAGGGGAGAATTGATAGCAATGGATTCAGCTAGAAATAGAGTATCGTGGGTCAGAGAATCCGAGATTAGAGGGACGATTAGAGAGATACAACTCAGGTTGAATGGTGGCCAAAACAGCAGGGAGGAGCTGGCAAAGAAATGTTGGCTCCGAAGGGCAGCACTAATTTACCTTCTGCTCCAAGAGACAGAATGGAAGCTTAGATTCCTGAGGCAAAAGTAACACACACATGGGAAAAGGTGGATAAACAACTTGCCTGCAGATTAAGAAAGGAGTGAGGCTTGAGAGCAGTTTCGCCCTTTTAAACATCAACCTGAAAATTCTAGCCAAACCTTTGGGGAGTAGAGTAGGAAGAGTGCTCCCATCCCTGGTACATGGAGACCAGATATGCTTCATCCAGGGGCGGCAAGGGGCACACAAACACTGAACATCATTAGTCTGGCCCAGAAGTAAAAGGAAGATGGCTGCCAGGTTGGATGCAGAGAAGGCGTTCAACCAGGTCGAATGGCCTTTCCTGAGAAGGGTTATGGAAAGGGAGAAAATAGGAAAACATGTAAGGTCCTGGGTTGGGAGCACGTACAATGAATCAAAGTTCAAAGTTCAGGTAAATCGACACCATCAGAGGAATTTCAGATGTACAGAGGGACATGACAGCAATGTCCCCTCTCGCCATTGCTATTCGTTCTGGTGATCGCACCCTTGGCAACGTCAATCCACAAAAATAGGAAATACAAGGGATAACAACAAAGGGAGGAAATTCAAGATGTCTTCATTTGCAGATAACATCTTGCTCTACTTCGCAAAGCCAGGAAGATAACTCAGATCTCTTGAAGTGGAATTACGGGTTTACGGAAAGCAGCAAGGCTCAAGATTAGCCAATCAAAATCCTATGTGTTCCCAGTGGCCGGAGTAGAGTGGGTAAATAGGTACAAGAGAGACATGGGGGAATTAAGTTGGAGATGGACAAGGTAAGGTACTTACAAATCCCATTCTCAGAACACAGAGAGGATCTGAACAGGGGGAACAACCTAACAGTGACATGGGTGGGATAAATGAATGTGCTAACTAGTGTGCTTTTCCTCTTCACAATGCTTCTGGTAAGGGTGCCTGTTAGCTTCTTGAAGTAAACAGATTTATATGAGGTGAAGCGAAGACTCCTATCCAGCGAACCATGCTCTCATTGGCTATAGAGGCAGGGGCTAAAGCCTCACAGACCTTAAGAAATCTTTTTAAGTTGGTCAATTTAGGATGTTCCTGGAGAATATGTCAGACAGGTTCAGAACATATTGGATGTTTTTAGAAGACTGTCTCTCGTACCCAAAAGAAGTGAAGGACTATCTATGGACCACAGTTAGACATTTTTGAAAAAAAATTGAAATCACTCAGCGCTGGGAATTATTTAGGAAATTGGAAGGAGGAAAGCAGAACCAAATACCTATTCACTTGTACATCACCAATGAGCTCTCTTTGGGGGGACTTGAGAGATCTTGAGAAGATAGAGGGTGCATCAGCGCAGAAATTGTCTGACGCAGGTTTAGAGCATGTAGGCCAGATATTCCCAGAAGGTAAAATCATGGAATATGAACAAGTTAGGGACCTGCTTGGGGATGATAGATTCAGTGTCTTCCAATATGTTAAGAATCAAGGGAACACTTCTAAAAGGGGTTTGAAAAGACAAAGTATCACGTGAGCTCACACAAGTAGAGAGCACATGGAATACAGCTCAATGCAGCAAAGAAATAATTTCCAAGCTCTATAAGTCGATCTTGCCCAGTATCCCCCAAGGAGACTGTAACTTTTCTTTTCATTACTGTATTTTATTGTTTTTTACACCATTCAATCGGGTTAACTCGGCAAAGAGGAGACCGTAACTTTAAAGAGCAATGGGAAAAAGACATTGACCCTCATTATGAGTATGGTGATATCCCGCTGGTGCTACTGGCGGGTTGCCGCCGTACCAGTAACACTGGATGCACCACCTGACTTCCCAGTGCCACCGGGACATTACAAGTCCCGACGGAGCGGGAAGTCAGGCGGCAGGTTTTGTAAGACTCCATGGGAATGGGGACTCAGGAAGCACCGGCACCATTGCTAACGGTGCCGGTGCTTCCATGGCAACTCTGCCTGCCATGGCTGCTGCGTCCAGCAGGGTCAGACCTGTCAGGCGCAGCGGCTCTGGCAGGCAGACTTGTAGTGTGGCGGTCCAGAACCAAGGGTGGTGGTAAGTTTACCGGTACCCTTGTTTCCTGACCGCCACACTTGTTGTTATGGGGCCCATAATGTGGGCCCTCCCTGAAAAATTGTAGAAAAAGATTTTCAACATTCCATTCCATGGGAATCTGTCCACCAGCTCAATGACCCACAACTTTAAAATACTGTATAGATGGCACTATGACCCGGTTAAAATATCTACAATGTTCCCAGAGTGCTCCTCTAAATGTCTGGGTGGCTGTGGCAACTTGGAAACTTACTTCCACACGTGGTGGGAATGCCCACATATTCTGATATAGAGGGTGCAGCTCCTTCGCTGAATCAAAGAAATCACAGGAGAGAGCTTGAAAAAGAGACCCTAATTATATTGTTTGATATCCCCATATAGACTATGGACACTACAGGTTACCTAGGACTTGGGAGGCAATGCTCAGAGTAAGGAGAATAGCTGTAGCACAAAATTAGAAGGACTCATCCCCTTCGAACAGGGCAGAGTGTCCCCTAAAAGTCAGGGAAATATTTAAGATGGAAACCTCACATGCATTACGCATGATGGTGGGGATACTTATGAATGAATCATGGGCCTCTCTAGCACATATCACATACATAAGCCGACCCTCCCCACAGAAAATGTCCACCTTCCCGCTTCATTACGTGTAGCGTAGACAAGGTTGGAAAACTGTTGAATGAAGACACTGGATGGTATATACGGAGAAACATTTACAGAAAAACACTCCCTCCCCCACCATTGCATGATTGCAGATAGTTGAATAGTAGGAGGGCGAGCTCAGACCCCATGGTTGTAGTGACGTGCTGGTCACAGAAGTGTGACTGACTAGTAGAACACCCCTTTTTTCCTTTCCATACCTAAATCCCTGTCTCTCTCCTTGCTTTCCCTCGTACTAACACTCATACTAATCATTGGTTCGAAACAAGCAACTGTCAATTCTCCCGCAGAAGAATAGGCCTGTTGAGGAATGAGAAAGGGATGGTCTCCCTAAGGGAGGGATGGATGGAAAGGGGTCCAATGACTTCAGAGGAGAGGGCTACAAATTTAATTAGGATAAGAGTAGGCCTGACCCCGCCATATTGAATAAAGGGTTATAGTCGGAGATGACATGATCTGAGGAACATACCAAAATACATCCATCCCACAGCTCTTGAGGCGGTAGAGGAAGATGAAGAGGGCAGAATCTGAGTGTCTATTTTATTACTCATTATGCTTTGTAAATGTCTGGTCAGTCTGATGTGTTTTATTGAACTGTTTAAAATGAAAACCTGCAATAAAGATAAATCGGAAAATAATTGTCTGGTTTGTAATCCTTCAAGTGAGTTGCTCCACAGGAGCTTCCAAATCAAAGTCAGACATCTGATGCTTTTACCACATAAACCACTATTTAAGGAGGCTGGTCTCCGATTAGGAAATTTCGAATAATGCAGGGCCCCTTGGAGGCTTTTTTGTCCCAGGTACACGAGGGGGACACGAGGGCTCCTGGAACTCTGCAGGTGAGGAATGGAGGGTGGTGGCTAAATGAGTTCTAGGAAAGTGCCCCGATGTTTCTTTTGTCATACCATAAACACCACTGAAAATCGGGAAAAGGGCAAGTAAATAGGAAAAACGGCAGAGAGGCAGTCGGGGCAGACCTATTGAGAATTACTGAGTCTTTCTACTCTTCTTTGCTGAGCAGGAGGAGCTTCATTAAAAAAAAAACACCAACACTGTAGAGCAGCGTGGAGAGGCACAGAGAGGTAGTCGGAGCAGTCTTGGCGGGCTGGGTGAGACGGATGGCCCTGCCCGCATCGAGCTGCTAACACTAGCCTCCCGATGAAGTTCGATTTTTATGAACTATCAGCAACTTGCGTGACCGACCATCTAGAGGAGTCAGGTTATCGGAACACAGAGAGGGTGAGAATTTTGTGTGACCACTCAAGTATGCATGTTCCCCCTCCTTTTCTGGATCATTTCTGCTATCCGCTCACCCGCTTTACTTTCATTGTCCTCTATAGTTCTCTTTGCTTGACCAGAGGAGAACGCGTGTAGCTCACATTGTGTGATCTGAGAAGAATCGAGAAACTGTATACTAGCGTATAGCCCTTCTCACTAACTTTCATCTTCTACCACTCGTGTTGAGACCTGCTCCACTGAATAGATACCTGGCGCCTATAATTGGGCACAAGACATTTGTGTGCATCTTGCACACAAATATTAATCTGGACAGCCACTAATCTGGATGGATTCAAATTGATTTGTGATTGCTGGGGCCATAACACTGCCGAGTACACCCAAGTTTTTCTTCTGTGAGTGACTACTGTGGACATCACGCCTCATTGAGCCATACTCTCCTCATTAATCTGCTCTCTCCAAATCGGTGACTGTGGGCCAGGAGAGCCTTTGAGCCGATTAGAGATATAATAAGAACTGTAAGCAGATACAAGTTCAAATTTCTAATCTTCTTCTGGGGTGGTGACTGCAAGCTTTTGCCTTTGAACCGTTCCACTCCTTTTCCTGTTTTGCCCTCGACCCATCCATCAAGCCTATAAGCACAACACTAAATAGTGTGGGAGCTATATATTCTTTTCTCCCATTCACATCTAGGAAATGTCGCGTATGTATCACTTCAGGAGTGAGCTTTTGGATAATGATCCCCTGAACTCGATGGTCCTGAGGTGACAGGCAAATTGTGTGGTAAAAGGGCCCTTAAAAAGGGCCAAAACAGCTCATTCCTTACAAAGGGATCTACCAACTGAGCAGGCACACCCCTCAACATCCGAGGGACTGAATGAGAACAACCATGAAAAAGAATCTACATCAAATACCTCAAACATAAAACTACCACAATTGAAGGATCTTGAATTTACATTAACAGCTAATACTATGAAAATAACTATCAAAAATGACTTCCCTAGAAAGAAATGCCAAAGTGTGGGGGATGTAGAACTTTATGTGTTGGATGACCTCATGGATAATTCTGATTTAACTGGACATGTTAGCAACAATAACAGTAGTTAGGAAGGAAGGTCAAAGAAAGCAAGATCACCTTACAACCACACATATCCCCCTAAAAGCGGGCTTAGCTTTCAGTCCAATACAGGTGGAAGGTGGGCTTTTGGTCAGCAGTTTAGCTCCCGACAATAGGAACAGAAGGCTACCAGCTGGTGAGGATGTCAATGAAGATTTACAAAGAGGGGCAAATGTGGCCACCCTGCAAGCATTATATTTTGTTCTAAACTCCTTAGTGAATGTTTTTGCACTTTTAAGAGGGGAGGTTCAAACACATTCAGGGTTGCTGCTGGAACTCACTAGGGAAGTTGGTGAGTGCCAAAGTTCTATGGTGGGATTAAAATCAACTGTCATCGATAATCTGTTTACTCCACTAACAAAATTAAAAGTAGACATTGAGCATCAATCTAAGGGCATAGAGGAATTATATGGAAAATGGTCAACTACACAAGACGCTGTTCAAACACTGTCTGCCTCCATAAAATCTTCATTAGAGAAAGCCCAAATAAGGCTGTGCTTTGATGGCACAAGCTTGCAATCTCCAAGGGGACAAGGAAGAGGTAAGGCCACCCACCACAGACCTAACGAAATGAATCAACTGTGAGCAGACCCTTAAGCCAAATAAGATTAATGGGAAAACTAGAAGGAAGAAAAAGAAAAAAGTGTAGAGGGGGATCATCAGGAGCCGCCTAGTACAGCTCAGATACAAAAATAAAAAATCAGAAAACTCCAATGAAGAAGAAATCAGCCACAGTCCAGTTTGCACGGTCCATCACCATTCCTAGCAATCCACCTAAGTCTATGAGGCCCATGACTTATGTTAAAACCCCTAAATGTAATTCTCAAAGTGATAATGGATGCAGATTCTTAGATGAGATAGAAGGGTCATCAATCAGGAGAAGGGATACAAGATCTGGGGTAGGCTCAATGAGGTTGGAGAAGGGATATTCTAAAGGAACTATCCGAGTACAAACAATGTCTCCACAAAAACCTTTAAGGATAGCCCCAATATTTCTATGTAGAAAGAGAGAGATTAAGAGCAGCAGCACCCAGGCATCCATGGATCCATTGGAGCTTTTAGGATCCATGGAAGTGGAATGCATGAACAAGACAGAGATAAATTCACTGGCTCTGGAAACAAAAAAGATCTCTATACAAATGACAGAGTCTGGAAGTGACAGCCCATCCCAGCTCAAGTGGAAAGAAGAGCGATTCACTAATTAGCTAAATACCAAAAAGGGAAATAATGTTGTAGAGGAACTAGATCTGGCCTCAAATCCTTTTAACATCTCCAAAATCTGGGCCAAACGTATTGATGGAACGGAATATTGTCAATCTTTCACCAGGTTGACGAATTATTCCTCTTTTTCTCGCAGGACATAGAATACGTATAATTTCCTGACCATAGAAACAATAATATCACGGAATTGGGGCTGAAATCCAGACTTGGAGCCAAAGCAATATTGGTCACAGCACATGTATTAAGGACTCTAGGCAAAGAAACATCAGCAGAACGTTTCTATGAGCAGGGAGATCAAGTAAGTCCCCCCTACGATACCCAGGATAGCAAGGGAGCCAAAGGAGGCTTATCTTCTAATACTCAGACAACCAACCTCAGGTTAGAGAATAAGGCCACACAGAATCTTCCTCAATCAGTAACAAAGCCTCAGAATCCTTGGACACTGGTTGCTGAGATTATCTCACAAGTTTTTCAGAAACTGGGACTGGCAGAGACGTTGCTTTCGTTTTAAGTGAGTTAAAATGGCTGGGCTGGAACAGAAGGGGTTCCAGTTCATTGAAAAATAAGAAAAGCAGAGAGGAATTATTTGGTAAACATGATATAACAGCCCTACAAGAGACTTGGCTAAAGGTACCATGGAAGGTAGACAGGTTTACAATAATCGAACAGTTAGCCTTGCATCAAGGAAAAGGTAGACCAGTGGTGGGTTATTAATCGCTTTGAGGAATTCTATATTCTCAGGTTTGGAGACAGTTAGCAATGACATCCCAGGAATTCTTGAAATAAAAACCATATTTAGAGTGTTAGGGAGAATTCTCCAGAATGGCTAATTTCCCTTACCTACTGAGTCCCTCAGCAGCTTTGCTGGATTTCTGGGATTTATTTCTTTCACCTGGTAAAAGTGTGAGCCCTTTTTCCCACTCTTACATGTGTTTTGCTGTGTGTGTTTAACATTTTCTTGTGTTCATGGACTGTGGCGCCTCACCTACTCCATGGCCATCATCTTTTTACTGTGTGTTACACAGCACCTTGAGTGCAGTGACACAGGGTTGTCTTTTTGACTTCCCAACTCCGACTCCATTTTCTGGGACTGACTACTGTCTCCCAGAACATGTAAAGTTGCCATTGGCTTTATTAGTCTCTTTTAAAACTCACAGATCCAGTACAAACTATTTTAAATAGAGTATTGGAAAGGGTTAATACTTATCCCTTTTGTCTGTTTCTCTTGGAGCATTGTTTTGCTCCCTTTTCATTAAGACTTGGCTGGTAGCAGTGGTAACTACCCTATTTTTCCTACCGCGGTTATCTTAAATAGCCTTGGTATTGTTTTAGGCTATCTTGGTAGCCTCGAACTTAAACCTGCTAGACCATATACGTTTTTATACGGTTCCAGCTGGGTTTAGTCACCATTTCTTTTTGTAAAAGTCTTTCTCGTGTTTTACTCTGAGTGCCAAACCAGATTTGGTTCCTTTGTTCGCCGTCCTTTTGCGGGCTTCTGCACAGGATGTGAAGGAGGGGTTTAGGACTCCCTGCACAGGGTTCCCTGGAGACCCATGTCGCACTCTCATATGATTGGCTGTGGTGACTTTCCAGGCGGGACAGCCACCCTGCTGTGTGATTGACAGCCAGGTTGTGTGAATGGAGGAAAACTGCATAAAAAGCAGATCTCTGGGTCTGGAAAGGCAGAGTCGTCACTGGAACGATAGAACTGAAGAGGAGCTGACAGAAGAGGACCCATACCACGACTGAATCTCCCGGTGAAGCCCTGCTGTAGGTCCGAATTTTCATACTCCAAGGTCAGGGAAGATCTGCAAGAAATCTTCTCCCCTTGAGCTGGTGGGAACAACCAGTTTACCAAACTGCTAGCCAGGCCTCCCTTCTCTAGTCAAATTTGCTGTACAGAGCTACAGTGAACCGGATAGCCAGGAGGAACGGACCATGCTTGCGTTTTAAGGAGCGAACCTTTTATTCGTTGCTTTGCTCTGCTGCTGGTTTCTTCCCTGGGCAGTGCAGGACACTCCAGTCTTCCTACTTCGTGTCAGTCTGACAGTCACTTCAGGAACCGTGAGCCTGCAGGACCTGCCAGGAACGTTCGCCTCTGCTACAGCCTTCTTCTCCATATTCAAACCTGGTTGTTAGTTTCATCCAGCCGCAGTGAAAGTGTGCGAAACTACACTCACCTGATATCCCGGGGGCGTCTGGAAGGCTCTGAGATCTGGTCCCCTGGATGCGTAGTTGCCCAGTGCTGAATAATGAATCTTAGTTACTTGTAGGGTGAGCTATCCGTCCTGCGTTTCTTGTGCAGGGGCGGGTGACGTTTGTTGGCAAGCTGCCTGACTTGCTTCACTGGTGCAGTACGCCTTCCTTGGGCCCAGGCAATGCTGTGACCCCGAATCTGCTGGTAGGCAGGTAGGTTTGTTAATTGTAGGTCTGTGTTCTGTTTATGGTGGAAATTTGTTAATGTCTTTATCTCCTTCTTTTCAGGTGCGAAGGTCTTGATGCTGGTGTGCCGAATAGAGAGGCACGTTTCTAGGTCAGAGAAAGCACAAAGCGCAGCGCCTTTATTGTCTTTTACAGATAACCTGTGTTTTCTTCTTCTTCCCCTCACAGGCCCTGTGGTGCTGCGAGTAGATGAAAGTGTGATGAAAAACAGGCCCCCGGAATCTGTTAAGGTAAGTACAGCGCTATGCGGTTGTTTGATATTGAAAGCAAACCTGAATATGTCTTTTCCTTTGCAGATGTTGCTGTGGTGCTCCGGATGGAAGCGTGGCGTAGCGCGATGCAATTCAGGGAAGACTGATAGAATTCGATGTTTTGGAAGCGCACGTTCTAATATTGATTTTCCCTTTCTCGTTATTGCAGGTCGCAATGTTCGAACAGCAGCTGTGGTAGCCGTTCGCCGGAAGTCCTTAAGCTAGTACTCACAGGTGAGTGATGTTTCTTCTTCTCTCGGTTTCCACGGATTTCAGCCCAGTTGAGATGCTGAGTGCTGGATGGTGTTTTCTCAGGTAAAACAGAATAATCTTGTTCTTGTATTTGCAGGATTACAGGAAGATGCTGAAGACCAGGAGCTGGACACGGTGAGCATCTCGCTGCCGGTTGCAGAATAACACTAAGCATGTTCTGCAGTCAGGCTGTGGTTTATATAGCCCAGGTAAATTAGTACCAGGGAAAGTAGTTCCAGGCCTGCCACACCCAAAACACTAGACTGCATGGCTTGGTTCTTAGAACTAGACTGTGTGGGTGCTTCCATGTTGGATTTAAAGGCCCATGTACATAAATGGGACCTAGTTTGAACAGCCCTTCCTTCCTACATGTGAGCCTGGTGCCAAAGGTGCCAGGACTGGCTCCAGGAGCCCTTTTGCAGTAGTTTTAAGGCCCTCATGCTTCTGGTGGGAGCCTGCTTGTGGCACAACTTGTGCCCCCTCACAGTGGTCATGACAGCACTCCCCCACCCCCAAGGCCCCTCTCATGGTATCCTTCCTGTCCGGTCCGGGTTTGGTGGGGTTATCCAGGTGAAACCTCTTCGACGTGGTGCGTGAATATGTTCACTTGGTTACCAAGTTCTGCCTTGAGGCCCGTACCCTTTCCAGTCCACTAAATAGTATAGCTTAGATCTGGTACGTTTTGAAACCAGGATGTTTTTAACTTCAAGTTCAGGCTCTCCATCAACTAGCACAGGTTTTGGTGGTGTTAGGACTCGGGTTCCTGGTTGTACAGGTTTTACAAGTGACACGTGGAACACCGGATGAATTTGCATGCTTGGTGGTAAGGCTAACTTGACGGCCACCAAATTTATCACTGATTTGATGGTATAGGGTCCTAGATATTTTGGACGAAAGATCCAGGTGCCTTTTATGGGCACATGTTTTGATGCCAACCAGACTTCGTCTCCTACTTGGTAATTGGGAGCTGTCTTTTGATGCCGGTCCGAGAATTGTTTTGTCTTTCTTTGGCTTGCAGTGAATGTTCATTTGCCCTTTTGAAGGCTTGGGTTATGCTTGTGTGTAGAGTCTTTACCGCTGGAATTTCCAAGGTCGTGGGGGAGTCTAGTTCAGAGGTACTTGGATGTCTTCCATATATTGTGTAGAACGGGCTTTGTCCCGTGCTGGTGTGTATGGAGGTATTGTATGCGTATTCCCCTATCCATAACAAGTCTTTCCAATTCTCTTCCACTTGATGCAGCATGCAACGTAGATACTGTTCTAATGTCTGGTTTGTTCTTTCTGTTTGTCCATCTATTTGGGGGTGATGGCTAGTGGATAGTCGAACATCGATTTGTGCCATGTTACAACATTTCCTCCAGAAGTTGGATACAAATTTGCTTCCATGATCTGAGATTAGGACTTAGGGGAAACCATGCAGTTTTATAATCTGTTCAAGAAATGCTTTTGCCAGACCGGTAGCGTTAGGAAGTCCTTTTAATGGAATGAAATGTGCCATTTTAGAGAACAGGTCTACAACCACCAGAATGGTATTAAAACCTTGACAGGGAGGTAAATCTGTAATAAAATCAAGAGAAAGAGTATGCAAGGGAGCCGGTGGAACATCCAGTGGTTGTAGGAAGCTAGCTGGTTTCTGTTTTTGTGATTTATTCTGTGCACATATCCCACAGGATAGAACGAATCGAGCAATGTCCTTACGCCAGGTTGGCCACCAGTAATTCTGTTTAACCTTGGCTAGAGTCTTAGCAATTCCGGGATGGCCTTCGCTCGGGGAATCGTGATAACCAGACATGACCAATTCTTTTTTTTTTATATGTTAAACCAATTTATTAAATATTAACAGAAGAAATCAGTGTAACAAAGAGATACAATAGACAATTATCCATACAATAATAATGAAAAATATATTGAGAAAAAAAAATGTAATAAAATTCATTAAAAAATAAATAAATAATATATATATTTACAAAAATAATAATAATAAAAATAATAATAATAAATAAATCAATAAAAGGGGGCAGAAAAGGTGTGATGCAAAAGTCAAAAAGCAATAGCAATTCATAACATTGATCTGAAAACAACCAATTGACATGACCAATTCTTGCAGATCTGTACTTGGTAGATATAGTCGTTCACTGAAGTAAGGTAATCCATCCAGAACCGTGTGATCTTCATTTTGGGAATTCCATTTCTGCAAGATCTCAGGGTTCATTAAGGTTTGAATCTTATCTTGAAGTTCACTCAGAGTCAATGTGGTGGTGAGTCCCAGTAGTTTACCATTTGGGATGATTGCAACAGGGTCCAGGGTACTGTTCGTTTTTTCTTCAACACCCATACGAGGCAAGGCATCGGCCTTCCCATTCCGAACTCCCGGTCGGTATGTTATTAAAGTAATCGTATTCTGCGAAGAATAGAGCCCACTGCAACTGTCATGACAATTGGGCTTTTGCTGACTTTAGGTATTGGAGGTTTTGGTGATCTGTGATTACTGTGATGGTATGTCTGGCACCTAATATATATTGCCGCCAGGCTTTGAAGGCTGATTTTATTGCCAACAATTCTTTGTCTGTAATTGCATAGTTAAGTTCTGGCGGTGAGAATTTACGTGACCAAAAGGCCACAGGGTGTAATTGGCCTGTCTCTGGATCTCTTTGAGAGAGAACTGCTCACATAGCTACGCTGGAAGCATCAGTCTCCACTACATAGGGGAGATCAGGGCGAGGATGTTGCAAAATTGGGGCGGAGGTGAATCTTTTCTTGAGCTCTTGAAAGACCTGTTCCGCCTCTTCAGTCCATTGGAATTTTTTGTTGTTTTTTCTCAGTAACGATGTGATTGGGTGGACTATCCGTGAGAAATCTGGAATAAATCGGCGATAAAAATTTGCAAAGCAGAGCATTCTTTTGGTTCCTTTAAGTGAAGAAGGTGACGGCCAATTAAGGATGACATCTACTTTGTGTAAATCCATCTTGACTCACTTTGGCGAGAGAACAAAACCGAGGAACTCAACTTCGGTGACATGGAAGGAGCATTTCTCGAGTTTAGCGTACAGTTTGTGCTGGCAAAGTTTTGCAAGGACTGAGCGAACATGTTCCACATGATCTCTTTCAGAGGAGGAATACACCAGGATGTCGTCAATATAGACCAGGGCACAGACATCGATTAATTCTCGTAATACATCATTCATGAAGTATTGGAATGCTGTGGGAACTTTGCACAACCCGAAAGGCATTGGGCCTTACTACGAGTCACCCGGTTGAAAATAACGGTGACTGTAAACCCGCCACCAGGCAGAGGTGTCATTCCCGCCAAGTCTGACCTGGTGGGTTTAACACCACCCGCCTGCAGGCGGACGTGGAAACACCGGCACCATCACGAGATGGTGCCGGTGTTTCCACTTCCCCATTTCCATTGAGTCCTATCGGACTCAATGGGAATGGGGATTTACCGAATTCCGCCTCCGGTATTCCCAGGTCACCGGGGTCATAATGCCCCGGTAATTCCGGGAATCACGGAGGCGGAATGGTAATATGAGTCCGGCGGTACTCTGCCGGAATTTCAGGCATGGTTACCGCCGGACTCACAATGAGGCCCATTATCTGATATTCGTACAGGCCATACTTGGTGCGAAACGCGGTTTTCCATTCATCCCCTTTCTTAACACGTACAAGCTGGTATGCTCCTTTGAGGTCTAGTTTGGTGTTGATTCGGGCATCCTTGTCTTGGTCCAACAGTTCTGGGATAAGGGGCAAAGGGTAGCGGTTTTTTACCTACCACCTTCCTTGGAGGTTTCACTGGGCATTCTTTGAGGTAATGACCCGATTTACCGCAGTATAGGCATAACTGTTGCTGTCTCCTCTTGTCTCTTTCAACCTTGGTTACAGGGGGTCGTACCCCTCCAATCTGAATGGGTTCTGTGGTATTTTCTGATGGACGTTGAACATTATCTTTTGAACGTACATACATGGCACGATTTCCGAGTCTACTTCGGTCTGTTCTACGATCCTGCAATCTGTGGTCCAACTAAACTACCAGGTTGATAAACTCTGCACAGTCTTCAGGTGCATCTACCACTTGAGCAAGGACATCCTTCAGGTCTCCTCATAGGCCCCGATGACACAACATGGTTCTTTTATCTTCTGGCCAACCCGCTTCTACAACCAGTCTATTAAAGGTGGCAATATAAGTCAGCAAATCTTGATTCCCTTGGTGGAGGGACAGGAGTTCGTTATCAAGAGCTTGTCCATGCAAGTGTTGAGCAAATAACTTTTCCATCTCCTGTTGAAAACCCCTGAAGTTCTGCAGTAATGGGTCATCCCGGCTCACTAAAGGTACCGACCAGTCTGCGGCACTTCAACTCATATATGATAACATGAAGGCCACCCTCGCCTGGTCGTTTGGGAAAGCCCCAGGCCTACAAAGAAAATGGAGGCGGCACTGGTTCATGAATGTTGCGTACCTTCTGGGGTCTCCATTAAACCGTTCTGGTGGTGCCAGGGGTACTGCTCCCGGCAACGTTAGCTGTACTCGATTGGCTGATGATGGTGTAGCGACGGATGGGGCGAATCCGGGCATTGGAGCCTGCCCCGTCTGTGTTTGTAGTAGCCGTTTGCTTAGTTCATCAGTACAGTCTTTTGTGACTATTAACTCTCGTCTTAAGGCATTGGTTTCCTGCCAGGCTGTGTGTGCCTCAGCGCGTAATTGTCCCAAAAGCTGGGCTAACTGATCAGTTTCAGATGTCTCCATGACGCCCAAGTGGATAAGGTTTAAAGGCTTTGTGTTCTGTTACGCTCACCTGATATCCCCGGGAGCGTGTGGAAGGCTCTGAGATCTGGAATCCTGGATGCGTAGTTGCCCAGTGCTGAATAATTATTATTAGTTACTGTAGGGTGAGCTATCCGTCCTGCGTTTCTTGGGCAGGGGCACTGGACGTTTGTTGGCGAGCTGCCTGACTTGCTTCACTGGTGCAGTACGCCTTTCTTGGGCCCAGGCCTGCTGTGACCCTGAATCTGCTGGTAGGCAGGTAGGTTTGTTAATCTTGTTCTTGTTCTTGCAGGATTACAGGAAGATGCTGAAGACCAGGAGCTGGACACGGTGAGCCTCACGCTGCTGGTTGCAGAATAACACGAAGTATGTTCTGCAGTCAGGGTGTGGTTTATATAGCCCAGGAAAAGTAGTACCAGGGAAAGTAGTTCCAGGCCTGCCACACCCAAAACACTAGACTGCATGGCTTGGTTCTTAGAACTAGACTGTGTGCGTGCTTCCATGTTGGATTTAAAGGCCCATGTACATAAATGGGACCTAGTTTGAACAGTCCTTCCTTCCTACATATGAGCCTGGTGCCAAAGGCGCCAGGACTGGCTCCAGGAGCCCTTTTGCAGGGGTTTTAAGGCTCTCAGGGTTCTGCTGGAAGCCTGCTTGTGGCACAACTTGTGCCCCCTCACAGTGGTCATGACAGAAACCTTTTGCCAATCCAAGGGCTTGTCCTTCTCCATTCTTTAAGCTAACTTTTCTGCCGATCAACTTCGTCCTGAACTCTTGGCAAAGACTTAACCGTGAACTACCCTGAACTGTGTGATCTTGAGCAACAGACTTTGACCCATTAACATTGGCCCAGGCCTATTGAACTGATTGCCTCACTGTAGTTCCTTTTTCTAGATTGCCCTGCCTATTACTTGTTGGTACTGCTACTGCTACATTTTTTGATAACTTTGTCTTTTCCTCCCTTTTTGAATTACTGGAGTGCCATTTTGCTCACACTTCATTTTGAGCCTAACTTGTCCAGAAGCTATTGGGTGCGGTGTAGTGTATTAAGAGTGTGATTTTTCAACTGCTTTACTTTAATGAAATGTTTTACAACTGATGTGTAAATAAATGTATATTCTTTTACTCAGAAACCTTGAGGCAGTGTTTGTTTGAATCATAATAATTGCTGTCCTTTGTGTAACTATTGATACTGCTCACTTACTCTTGAGATAAGTCTGGCTGCTCAGCCATCGCTAGCACCTTAACTGAGTAGTACAGGTTTGTACCAAAGGTGAATTTCTAGCATCACTTGTAGTCCTAATTGTGTGTGGTGTTCCCAAAGGGTACTGCATATAATTCTGCCTAACATAGAGACCCAAAAGAAGCCATGGTGCTATTGTGAACAGGAGGGAGCAGAGGCAAGCGGCAACTCAAAGTAATGTCATATATGAGTCGGTATGGGTGAAGCACTTCTCAGCCCTATATGGACCATTGGACGACATTCTGGGTCCTCGCTTGGACAAAAGTTGTTGGGGGTCTAAATCTCAGCATGGATTTGGCGAAGGAAGCCATAAAGATGTCATCAGGATCAAGGGCTTGCCGGCCAAACAGTCTTAACAATCAGATTGTTAAATCAGACTCCATCCTTTGGTTAAACATCCTGTTTAACCTCTTTGGTGAGAAAGTAAACTCTGTGATTTGACCAGATTCTTGGAGAGAAGCCGTGGTGATACCCATCTATTAGAAGGTGGACCTGGCAGATCCCATGAACTATCGCTGATCTCCCTCCTGGATTTTGACAGTAAACTATTTGCAGGATTGGTCCTGAAGGACCTAGGATGTTGGGTAAAACAACACAGAATCCTCTCGAAGAATCAAATTGAGTTCCGCATGGCAGTGGCATCGCCAGGAATCAAATTTAGGGGGGACACAGAGAGGGGCAAAGACAAAAGTAGGGAGGCACAGACAAAAGTAGGGGGAGAACAAGGTCACTGCTTGTCTTAGGTGGGGGGGCATAAGAGGGGCACAGAGTTTCACAGGGGGGCCCCAGCCCCCCCCCCCAGTATCCACCTAGAAACACCACTGCCGCACGGGCCTGTCTCCATGACACTGAATGGACTGATCTTAAGTACAACATCGAGTAAAAGCTTTTTGAAGAAAGGTCAGAGTCTGTTTGGTGCCTGGGTTAATCTCTCCCCATGCTTTTGATACAGTTAACAGAGAACATTTGTGGCACAAATTGTTATGCTCCCCTTGTCTCTGCAGGGGTGTCCAGAGCCTCGATACTGGGTGCTGGGATGTGTGCTTGTCCTGTCCTCACTCCTCCCCGACTTGCTTTCGTGGCACGAACCCTAAAACAAGGGAATAGGAATTAGAACATAGCAGGACCACTCTCTCGGTAACTTCAATCCCTCCTTCTCCCTGTTAACAGCTGCTCACCTGATAGTATTAGTAGGTGGGCTCTCCGTCTTGCTCTTCGGCAGGGGTGCAATGTCCGTGCTTGTCCGTTGTCCAAGTCCAGTTACTTCACGGACCCGGAAATGAGAGCCAGACCTAGTCCAGCTGCGGTGCTGGAGTCTTCAATGTTGCAGTTCTAGTCATGCTTGTGTCACAACCTTTGTGCCGCCTTAGTGCTGCGTTTTTTCCTCTATCTTAGTTCACTCTCTGTTTTCTTGTCTTTTCGCAAGTTTGGCCTCGTTGGGATGGAATGCCGTGGATGGCACTGTTGCGGCGATGCAGATGTAAGTATTTCCCTTATGCTGCAAATAAAGCTGTGCACGTATGGAATTGCACTGTTTAATAAATGTCTCTACCTTTCCTTCTGCAGGTATCCGTTCGCATGGATGGGCGTTAAAACAGCTGAGGTAAGTATGCTAGCGCTGCTTTCACTGCGCGGCATGGTGGCGTATGCTTACTTTAATGTTTAAAGTCTCTTTCTCGTCTTCCTTCCGCAGGCTTCTGCTCGTGCTGATGCGTGCTGCAGTTTTCCAGGTTTGTATGTTCGCGCTGCTCTTGATGCACGATTCAGCCCTCGATTCCTTACTCACAATGGTTCGCCGCCGGATGGGTGTTCAGGATGCTGTGGACTCAGTAACAGATCGTGGATGCTGGATGCTTGATGACTGTTCGAGGATGCTGAAGACTTGATGCAGGTAAGCCACGTACTCCTGATGTCTAATCTAACGATGTTTCTTCCCACAGGTCACGGTGAGCATCACGCTGCTGGTGCAGAAGGACGCAAAGCAAGGCTCCAGATACAGGGTGTGGCTTATATAGGCAGCCACACTCAAACACCCATAAACACTAGAGCGCATGGATGGAAACCCAGGAACTAGTGCGTCAGCCATGTTAGGAGAACAGGAAGTACCTCATTTATCAGTCCAACAATGAGCTTGGTGCCAAAGGCACCAAGACAGTGTGCATACTCCCTTCCTTTGCTTCTTGCTGGTCTCTCTTGGCCCTGCATTACTAACGGCCTTCCTATGTGATGGCTCCATAGTAGAGGAATGGGAGCAGCATGCCAATGAATGCTCCGGTTGTGGCAGGGTTGGCCTAGCGGTCGTGACACAAATTGAGACAATGGGTACTCCCTGAACCACTTCTTGCTATAATCACAGAGCTTCACAATCGGTCCTTTTTGAGGATATAGCTGGATGCGAGAGGTAATTAACCAACTCACATTTGGATTTACAAGGCTGTAAAACAGGGATGTATGATGGTCCGTGCCTTTTAAATCTGTATATGGCAGATCTAGTCAACAGTCTGTGGGGAAAAGGCTTCTCTAGTCCTATAGTGGGATCGGAAAAGTTGAATTGGGTAGCATACGCAAATGACATTGTGCTGCTCGATATTACTCCCTTAGGACTGCAGAGGCTACTGGATGTGCTGGTGTAGTTTGCTAGTGTAAAAATCTTTAGGATAATCTCTGCCAAATCTAAAATAATTTGCCTTTAAACGCCCTCTGACAGGGACCCTAATTTTGTCTGGAAAATGTCAGGGCAAGTTATATCAATTGTCATTTCCCTCCAGGAGCTATGTAGAGGGTATTATGGAGGGCAAGCTGTTTCTTTTGGGGAGTCAAATGAAGAAATTGAGGTCCAACTATTGTAAACTGTCGTCACTGCCCTTGATAAAATACTACATCAGCAAAGTATTCCCTATTCTGATTCATGGTGTGGACTTTAATCCAGCGATAACAACAATAAACTGGAACAAATTAGAGGGATTACTATGGAAACATCTTCTCTCCCTCCCCCAATCCTTACCAATATCAACCCTAAGGTATGAATTAGGCTTCTCCTCTCTCCGCTCGCTTATAGAGTGGAGAATATAGTCAGTTTATAGATTAATTTGGGTACCTCAAGTAAATATATATGAAGATCTAAAAAATGTACTTATCAAGAAGGAAAATGCCTTTTTGTCAGGTCTGTCTATATATGCGCTCCACATTTTGAGAACATGCAAATGTGAAGTGAGTTATCTCCTTAATAACCCAATGTATGTGAAAAAATAATTAAATATAAATTATTGGATTCAAACGATCACAGAAATGAGGAAAAAATAATTAGCTCATTCCCACATGCTGCATGACAAACCACAGGGATATCTACCAGTTTATCTAAGGTGTTTCCCTAATGCAAGAGGTCGGAATGACTTTTTAAGATTTCAGCTTAACATGTTACCAACAAGGGAAATTCTATAATATATATATATATATATATATTCATTTATAGAGCTCACAAAGCAGCCCTCGGGCAGCATCATGCCGCTCTTACAAGCAAGGCTTACTTAGTTATCGGAAACAGAAGAAAAGACAGCATGGCATGACCGCCTGTCTGTGGTTCATGGTTACAAAGAACCTAGTAGCAGACAAGTGGTAGTTGAGCGTGACATGTAACAATGGGTGGGGGGCTAAGCGGTTCAATGGTTACATTGGAACCAGAAACAACTAAATACCTTCCTGGAGGATGTTTGTTTGTTTGTTTATTCATTTGTAGGGTGCACCGAACCCTTAGGTAGCTGGCCACAACAGAGTACAAAGAATACTTAAAGCTTAGTTACAAAGTAGAGAGGGTAGTGTAGTGGTACATACATATCTTGCATAACCAAAGGGACAAATGAGGTTCATACATAAGTACAATGATTAGGCTAGAGTACAATAGGGGCAAAGGTACAAAATACAAGCGAGTGAGGAGGCGGTTCAGAGGCAAGTGCCAAGTAGGTTAGTTATGCAGGTTTTTGGAGCGTAGCCAGTTGAGGGTGTTACGTCTGAAACTAAAGTAGGACTGGTCTCTTCTAAGATCAAGGGGGAGTGCATTCAAGTGCTGGGCAGCTTTTACCGGAAAGCTATTAACACCTGTTTTTTTTAACCTAAATCTGGGTACCTGTAGGCAGTGGGAGTTAGCCGCTCTGCAGGGGCGGATTGATGTTCTTCTGACTATTCTTTCCGTGAGATGAGGTGGGGCTGCATTATGAAGGCACTTGAAGGTTAGCGGGGCTGTTTTGAGAATGATCCTGTCACTTATTTTTAGCCAACGATGGTCTCTTCTCATATTTGATACATGATCTCTGGAGGGTAAGTTCAGGGCCGTTCTGAGGGCATTGTTTTGCAGTGTCTGGATTTTGTTTGTGCTGTATTTATTGGCTCCTAGATATAGGGCCGTTGCAGTAATCACGCTTAGATAGTATTGGGGCATTAGCTACAGTAATGCAGCTAGTTTGTGTTAGGAATGGTCTGCACGATCTAATGGGTTTGCAGGAATAGGCAGTAGATGATGCCAGAGAGTTTAATTGTTTTCTCAAGGTAAGGGTGGAGTCAAGGTAAAATCATAACGTTTTCACTTCTTTGGCTACTGCAATTATATTGCCATCGATGTTGAAAGCAGAGTAGTTGGTGTCAGGTTTTTTTAGATTAGTGGCTGAACCAAGAATTAGGATCTCTGTTTTGTCATTATTCAGGCAGAGGCCATGAGTTGCCATCCATGCCTGAATGAGAAGATATATTTCATTTACCAAGGCCGTATCAGCGACAAAGTTGCCCGAAAGGGCAATGAGGATCTGGGTGTCACCTGCATAATTATTACGCTCACCTGGTCTCTGCGGAGGCGTTGGGGCACGGTTGCATCCCTGGACTTGAATCACCCCCTTCAGGCCTCTCCCTCAGTAGAAAAGCTGTGAGCGGTGGTACGTGGTGATACTGCTCCTGAGTGGAGATAAGAGTGTGTGAGTGCGCCAATCTCTGATTGTTCTACCTCTCGGACCCTTCACCCCAAAGTACAGTTTCTGTGAGCATATGCCGGCCCATAAAGCTCACCTGTGAATTATGGAAGATAAGCTCTCCGTCCTGCTACTTCTGGCAGGGGCGCGTCGAATGAGATCTAGTTCCTTCACTGATCCCTGATAAGGATTAGTCCAGTCCAGATGTGACTATGCTTCTCCTTACGATTGGTAAGTCTTTCTTGAGCTCTTGTGATGCTGTTCGTTCTGTTTAATGTCTTTATATGTTGCTCCTATTAATGCCCGCAATAATGTCTCTCTTCTGTTTTCTTCCCTTAGATGGAAATGTGGCCTCAATGCAGCTGAGAGACGCGAGACGCGGCCAGATGGAAGATGGATGTTACCACAATGTTCGACAGCAGGTAAGTGATGGTTTAAGGAAAGCACGAAGTATGGTGAAGCGCTACCTTAAACTGGCTGTTTTTTCGATGCCTAACCTTGTCTTCTGTTTTTCCTTGTAGGTGCTGCTGTCGACGATGGAGCGTGTCATGCTGCGGTGCCAAGATGAAGATTTCGGCGTTCTGGAAAGTGTAAAGATGAATACTTGGTTCGCCGAAGAGATGTACAGATAAGAACAGCTTCCCCCAATTGGTAAGTATGCTGGCAGGAAACAGGATGTCCAGGAAGCATGATCTTCAAAGGTAAGTCTGACCTCAGGCGACGGTGAGCGTTACGCTGCTTCCAAGTGCAGACTAACGCGAAGCGTCTGTCTTGCGGATGGGGGCAGTTTATATAGCTGAGATCATGGGCATGCCCATTAGGGCCGGTTTACCAGCCACACCCTGCCACTCCTAGAGAGTGAGCACGTGTAAAGGCAATCCATTAGCAGCTACACCCAAGAATACACTTAGGGCTGCTTAATGGATGGAATGTTCAAGGTTAATGCATCCTGCTTAATGTATTTAATGTTCAAGGTTAATGCATCTGAAGTGCTATGTCCACAATAAAAGCTTTTTGGTGTTAAATGGATGTTCTTGTTTACTTTTGTTCATGAGCCTGGTGCCAAAGGTGCCGGGACAGTGTCCACCCAGGTCTCCTGTGCGTGCGACTCCTGCATGCCTGTGCCCCTGACTTCATGACCATGACAATAATTTGTGTAGGTGACACCCAGTCTATCCAATTTGTCAAATAGGGGCTAGGTAAATATATTATACATAGTCAGTGAGACACAAGAGCCTTGTGGAACGCTGCATGCTGTCTGGATTGGGTCCGCCGATGCTGATGTGGAGAAAACTCATTTTTCGACTGTCTAGGAATGACTGGACCCAAGCTATGGCTTCTCTTGAGAAGTGGGCAGCTGATGCTAGGTGTTTGCACTTGGTCCACCAAGTCAAAGGCTGCCAACAGGTCAAGAAGGAGCAGCATAGCAGTGTTTCCTTTGTCATTGAGCTTGTCAATTTGAGCCTTAAGGTCAATTAAGGCCGTCTCCGAACTAGGTTGTGGTCTGAATCCAGATTGGCGGGAGCCCAAGAGCTGATTGGCTTCAAGATAGTTCTGGATTTGATGATAGGCTACTCTATCTATTATCTTGAGGAGGAAGGGTACCGTGGTAATGGGCCGGTAGTTGGTGGGGATGGATGGGTCAAGGGTTTGTTTCTTAAGAAGAGGTAGAACCCATGATTCTTTTAAGTTACTTGGGACAATATTGCTTGAGAAGGAGGCATTCATTAATTTAGAGATGAAGGGGGCTAAATCTCTTGCAGCATTCTTAATTGTTTGGGCAGGGCAGTTGTCGCCCTTACAGTTAGATGGTTTCAGAGATGCAATAATTTTTTCGGTTTCCTGATTGGATATTTTGGTGAATTTGAAAAGTGCTGGACCAAGCATTGCTTTGGTGGGGCTGGTCGATGGCATCTCGGTGGGGGGCAAGGAAGCTTTTTTTTTGGCAATTTTAATTTGAAGAGTTATTATTTTATTGGCTAGGGCATTCTGGATGCTAGTGCACCATTTTTCGACTGTCTAGGAATGACTGGACCCAAGCTATGGCTTCTCTTGAGAAGTGGGCAACTGATGCTAGGTGTTTGCACTTGGTCCACCAAGTCAAAGGCTGCCAACAGGTCAAGAAGGAGCAGCATAGCAGTGTTTCCTTTGTCATTGAGCTCGTCAATTTGAGCCTTAAGGTCAATTAAGGCCGTCTCCGAACTAGGTTGTGGTCTGAATCCAGATTGGCGGGAGCCCAAGAGCTGATTGGCTTCAAGATAGTTCTGGATTTGATGATAGGCTACTCTATCTATTATCTTGAGGAGGAAGGGTACCGTGGTAATGGGCCGGTAGTTGGTGGGGATGGATGGGTCAAGGGTTTGTTTCTTAAGAAGAGGTAGAACCCATGATTCTTTTAAGTTACTTGGGACAATATTGGTTGAGAAGGAGGCATTCATTAATTTAGAGATGAAGGGGGCTAAATCTCTTGCAGCATTCTTAATTATTTGGGCAGGGCAGTTGTCGCCCTTACAGTTAGATGGTTTCAGAGATGCAATAATTTTTTCGGTTTCCTGATTGGATATTTTGGTGAATTTGAAAAGTGCTGGACCAAGCATTGCTTTGGTGGGGCTGGTCGATGGCATCTCGGTAGGGGGCAAGGAAGCTTTTTTTTGGCAATTTTAATTTGAAGAGTTATTATTTTATTGGCTAGGGCATTCTGGATGCTAGTGCACCATTGTTTGTCTTTAGGTATATTGTCCGGTGGAGGTATAGGGAATTCAAATTCCCAAAGGATCACAAACAGTTCCTTGGTACTGGAGCTAGCGTTTGAGATTCTTTCGTTAAAGAGATCTTTTTGGTGTGGATAATTTCTTTTTTGTAGTTATTAGCAAAGTGATTTAGTAGCAGTTTGTTTTCATCAGTAGGAGACTGTCGCCATAGGGTTTCTAATTTTTTCTTTTGCAATGTTAATGCTTTAAGGTGAGGGGTAAACCAGGCTTTGAGGTGTGCCTCCTGTTTACTATTGCGTAGCTTAAGTAGTGCGATGGTGTCAAGGGCCTTAGTCATTGTATTCTTGTAGAGATCCACCAGGAGGTCGAGATCTGAGTTACTTGAGGATGCATGAATAGTGGGAAGGAGGAGTGGAAGGAGTTTGTCAGGTGTGATGCTTTCTTTTAGATCTGGTGGGGAGAGGAGGTGCCATAACTTTATCTTTGGCTATTTGTTTATCTATAGTTAAGGAAAAATCTATTAAATGGTGGTCAGTCCATAGTGGAGGGGTAATTTTAGTAATGGAGGTAGAGCAGTTTACAGGGTGACAACCCAATCAAGAGTCCTCCCTTTATCATGAGTTGGAGCGAGGACTTTTTGCCAATCATAGTCGCTATTGCTTGAGCTTGTGTCCCCTCTGGATCATTGAATCCTACGTTAAAGTCACCCATTATAAGCAAATGAGTGGAGTCTTTGGTATTGGTGGCTAGGAGGATAGATATGTCCTCCTCAAATGTGCCGATGGGCCTTGGTGGCCTGTATATTAGGTAGATTGTAAGGGTACGGCAGTGGGAGATGGGCAATTTGGCTGTGAGTAGTTTGCATGGTATGAGTGGGGGTATAGTTAGGAGTCTCAAGGCGAGGTTGGCTTTTGCTATAATGGCTAAGCCACCTCCTCTGGCATTAGGTCTGTCCATTCTGATTAATTGATAATTATCAGGAATGGCTAATGTGAGGGCTGGGCCTGCTGCCTTGTGCAGCCAGGATTCCGTCACGGCTAAGAAGTCTAGATCATCAGAGGTTATGATGTTGGCTATTTCTGTGGCATCAGCCACTATCGATCTGGCATTAATCAGTGCTCCAGATAATGTTGTTGTGTGTGGTGGTTTCTGGGGCTTCATAGTGGTAGGTTTGTGTTGGTTAGTTTTAGTGCAGGGTGTCGTTGGTGTGGAGGCTTGCTCAGGGTGTAAGGAAGTTATTTTGATGCTGGAGCTGGAGTTTAGGTCCTTATTACTGTTAGTTCTAGGCTCGTAGAGGCAGGATAATCTAGCTCAAAGCCTGATATTTCTCTCAGGTGTGGGCCATGGTACATGTATGGTTTGGTACATGATTGAGTAGATTATTGGTAGGGTGAGCATTAGCAAAAAGGGTACCAGGGTCTTTCTGATGAGTATCGTTTTAAATAGATACAGCTTAATATAATAGTCTGGATGTGGCAATGCAGACTAGTGGGCTAGTCCTTTGGCATGTCTCGGGGTATATTAATCCGACATAGGAGAGACAATTATAAGTGGAAAATAGGCTAGTCTGTCATAGGCAGGGCAAATGCCGTCTAAATGGCTAGTCCGACACAGGCAGGGCAAATGTAGTCTAAATAGGCTAGATGTAGTTTGGATTTAGTTAAAGAGTCTCGTTTTTAGTGATTTGCGGATGAACATGTGAGAGGTTTCATTCCTTAGGGTATTTGGGAGGGCATTCCATTGTTTTGGAGCGAAGAACGGGAAGCTGGACCACCCGCTTTGGCCCTTCTGTAGGTGGGGATGTTCAGCTGGTTGGTGTAGTGTGATCATTTGGGTCTGACAGAGCTGGCTCTGACTACCTTTTCTGAGCGATACAAGGGGGGTGTGTTACAGAGGCATTTTTGGGTTATGGCTAGGGTCTTGAATATGATGCGTTCTTTGAGGGGGATCCATTGTGTAGCGTGCCTAGCATGGGAGATATGCTCCCTCTTGGGAATGTTCAGGGCAGCTCTGAGCGCATTACTTTGAATGATTTGGAGTCTGTTGAGATTTTTTGCTGATTGCTGAAGTGCCAGCAAAAAGAAAGTTACAGTAGTCAAGTTTTGCCCCAATAGTGGCTCTGGCTATTGAGAGACAGTTCTGCGTAAATAGGTATGGATTACATTCATTGATCAATTTTGTTGTGAAGGAAGCTGAGGAGGCAATGGCGCTCATCTGGCATGACATGGAGAGTGTGGAATCGAGGTACACCCCAAGAGTCTTAACTGACGGTGAGACAGTGATTTGTGTGTTGTCTATGGTGAATGAGCTGTATTGTTCATTGAGTTTATTCAGCGTTTTCTGGAGCCGACCAGGAGGATTTCAGTGTTATCCCTGTTGAGACAGGGCCCATTGGCTGCCATCCAGGCTTGGATGCTAGCATAAGTCTTGTGCAGAGTCTCAGCATCTTTTTTGTAAGAGCCAGAGAGTCGGAGGAGGACCTGGGTGTTGTCAGCATAGTTTGTGTACGCTATGCCAAGGGTGTCCATCTTGTTGAAGAGAGGTTTGGTAAATATATTTTACAGGGTGGGTTAGGTGCAGGAATCCTGTGGAACTCCACAGTGAATGGTGGTGGGTGCCGCGTAGCCCTGTTCTGAGAAAACCTTCATAGCTCTTCCTTCAAGGAAGGAGGTGATCCAGGTAGTAGCTTCAGGGGTGAATTGGACTGAATTTGTGAGATGACTGCATAGGGTCTTATGGTGCACAAGGTCAAAGGCTGCAGACAAATCAAGAAGGAGAAGAAGAGCTGGTTGCCTTCGTCCATTGTTTCAGCAATTTGTTTTTGTAGATCCAGTAAGGCAGATTCAGTTCTGTGGCCTGGGCAGAAATCTGACTGCCTCTTTCCTAGGTTGCTGTTAGATTCAAGGAATTGCTGAATCTGAGTGCATGCAGCTTTGTGGACTTTCTTTGCAGGAATGGTACTGTGGTGATGGGGTGGTAGTTGTTGGGGAAGTGAAGGGTCTAGGGAAGGTTTTTTCAAGAGAGGGCATACCCAGGCCACTTTAAGGCATGGTGGGACAATGCCAGTTGCGAAAGAGGTATTTATGAATGCTGTAAGGAAAGGTGCTAGAGTGTCTACGCAGCCTTTGATGACATTGGCAAACAGATATCACCCTTGCAGTTGGAAGGTGTTTAAGAAGGGCTGGGACTTCAGTTTCTGAGACATCTCTGAAGGAAAGGTCTATTTTATTGAGCATAACTATTTGAATGCTTGAGCACCAGGATTTATCTTTCACAATGTCTTGAGTGCTAGGGGCCGGGGTAGCCAGTTCCGTGACTATAGAAAACATGTCCTTGGATTCAGATTTTGCATTTGAAATTCTTATTTTGTAAAAGGTGGATTTGGCTAGGATAATGGCCTTTTTGTATTGGGTGGACAGTTTTTTGTATTCTTCTTCAGCGGATATATAGTGACAGCATGTGCCAACGTTGTAACTATCAAAGTATAGAGATGCTAAGACACGTTCTAATTGAATGCCCGGTACACATACTCAGAGGGCGCAAAGTTCGTGAGATTTGTCGACAAGGAATGGTGGTGGATACCCAATCTTTTTGGGACCGGCTGAGCTCAGGCCTAGAAAGCCTCCTGGTCTGGGAAGTGGTAGCATTTCTACGTGAACAGAGCCTTCTGAAGTGAGAAGCTAAATTAAGGATTTTAAACTTTGTATAGTTTTGTTTTTTTCTTCTTTTCTGTTATTTTATACGGTGATGATATATGTAATTTAACATGAAGCACTATTGTTTTTATTACATTTTGTAATTTTGAGAAAAGTCGAGTTTTCTTTGACTATAACAAAATAAATTCAAAAAGAAAATAGGAAAAACGCAAAGGCTCACATTTCTTTGTCCCTATACATAGAGAAATAAACTATGTCCATCAGACAAATCAAGATACAGGACTTCAACCCCCTCAAGAGACCCACTTCTTACAATACTGAGATGAATAGCGGAATCTATTTTGAATGCAACTTTGACATGCTTAACGAAAGAGTGAATACTAGTTAAACACCACTTGCAATCTGGAAGGCAAGTTGTAGGATGTGGACAGACATTGTTTGTAAATACTGCCGAAAGAAACTAAACTTGAAAAGAATGTTGAGACCTGGGTAAGGAAAAATAAATCTACTGCTGCAAGATCCAAACAATTTGAAAGCAGGCAGATTGTACCAAAAATAAGGTTTTGGCGTCTGCCAGATGAGGCTGAAAGTCGAGATATTAAACAGACGATAACCTGTGATAGGTGGAAACTTGTACAGGATTAAGCCAAGAGTTCCCGAGAGAGATGATGGATCTGATCAAGGTCCAACCCTCCTCTGCAATGTATCAGAAACAGGAAAAGAGGGAAGGTGTGATCTACAGTTCCGAAGAAATGAGACATGCAAACCGTTTTAGGGAAAAATTAACCATGTGTTCCAAAATCTGGCCCCTTAATCCATGAGGCAGAGGAAGAAATTTGAACACAATTAGGAAAATGTTTACATCAAATGCAGTTATGGTGGGGCTGCTGCATCCAGGAAAGCTGAGAATCACTTGGGAGACAATGTAATAGCTGCGTTGGGATCCAATAAGGGCAGAAGGGCTTAATAGAGTTATTACATCAGTCCCAGAATTTTCAGAAGATATAAATTGACTGTATAAAAGAAATGTGGGTTGTCTTCTCGTGGTAAGAGCATTAGAGCTTAGATTAATCAGCATACCGTTTTTTGTAAAAGTTTATTTTGTGCGTAGTCCATGAAACTGATGCAAAGTAAATCAATCGATGTACATTACCAATAGAAAACAAGGCAAACTTCCAGACCAGATCCAATTAAATTACACAGCGCAGCATAGTAAAGTGCCATAAGGCACAGAGGGCCTCATTACGACCCTGCCGGTCCGAATAGAACGGTGGTGGTAAAACCGCTGCCACCGTTCTTTCCAGACCGGCTGATTAAGAGTCCTGCATGCGGGAGGTGTCACTCCCACCAGCAAACAACAAGAGTAACAGGGGATACCAGGGATATCTCAATACTGTGACCTGACCTGGATAGAACACAAGAATACTTAACAAAGAAGGTCAGAGTACTCTCTGTGTTTATATAGTGAGCATCAATGCAACCCATCCGTCTCTAAGCGCCCATTAAATCATGGCAAAGAAGATACAGTATACAGCAACGTGTCTTATTACAAACATTATGTTGGATAGAAACAAATTGAATACAATCCAGTCGACACACCAACACTATTAAATATAATTTATTAACATTTCTTGAAAAAAAATTATTATCGTAAAAAAACACACATCATCAAAAGTGTTAATATTATTCAAAGTGTAAACCAGTCCCCTCAATTCATCCATGGGCTGGTACAATATAACATTCCCATCTTAAAACCACAAGACAACACACATCAACCATATCACATTCACTCTCAAACCATTCATAAATTCATACACATTTTACAAATAATTTTCATTATAAAAAATGATTGTACTAAAAAACAAGTTTAGCAATATAAGTCCAATATTCAATATGGATCATACACACTCACTAATGAGTCAGACTTAAATACTACAATCTGGTCCGACTCTAACTAGTTATACTTGAAACTGTTTATAATTAACAGTATATTCCCCAACCCGACATGTTTCTTTCTGTATAGGTCTAAATAAACAGAAATTCTTCAGGGGTATTATGGTCCCGTATGGTCAGGTGGATAGTAGATGGAGAACAATGGAACGGATAGACTGCACTGGAACTACTCACCTAAATACAAACACAGAAAAAACAACATCAATCTGGCGCAATTGCTCAGTTTATCAAATTGATCTTTATCATCTCCGTGACATTTAGTTAACGGGATGTAGAAAAGGGGTGGTAGATACCCTCAATATGCCTAAACCACTACAAATATCTAGAGGACCGAAAATCGGACCCTAGAAGAACACACCATATTAGTTGGTGTGCCCTTGATGACACCACCACCACCAACACCACGTGGCAAGTTTGGATAACCAGCACCGTTTAGATAAAACCTCTTCAATAAGCACGTACAAGATCTTTCACTAGACACGAACACGTGCAATAATTTTGTTATCTGCAGACAAACAGCTTACAGCAAGTTTCATGTAGTTGTCTCTATCCGTGCCGCCGATGAAAAACACATAGGCCCAGTACTAGAATGCCCAAAATCGCTGCTTTAGATCAAACCTCAGCATCTAGGAAGGTGAGATACAGAACCAAATCTCTGGACAGATTGGACCCCATTTCGCTTTAATCAAACACCACCTACAAACAACATGGAGTAAGCAAAACATGGAGCTCAGTAACTCTTAGTGTTTCGCACACTGTTGGAGTGAAGAATGTAATACTAACACCTAAATAGGTGATATTTTAACCTAGGTGATCAGTGTCTATACGGGGTAAAACTACATCCTCACAAAAACTGTGCACCCTTAAATCAAGCCCACTTAACATGGCTTACCTCAATACGAAGGGTATGGAGCTCTCCGTTGTATGTATCAAATACATGCATTCTAGTGGTGATCACCCCGGCAGCCAATGGCCGTAATCTGGTCAATCGAAACCCGCGACTCTTGTATGTAACTATCAAGTGTCAAAATAAGAGAAAAGAGACAAGCCATAGGCACCCATCAGTAAAAATAATCATAGTCACTGGTTGTGCTAATCTCTTAAATGACACATCTCTGGCAAAACAAGCGAACAATAAAATCAAATAAGCGTAGGTAGAATGAATCACTCTCGCAAGGTTTCCTAACATCGGCTATGTCGGCAGATCCATTCGGAACAACATTACTTACCTGAATTACTCTCGAGTGTGCTTTGAAGGAAGCTGGGATCTTCCTATGAGCCCTCACGTCCAGTGTGTGGGCGAAGCGTATCCGCAATATATACGTAAGTTCGTCCGGTCACGTGAAAATCACGTGATACGGACGTCTAGTGCGTTCATGGACACACGCCCATCAGCCGTCAATCTACTGGAACGGCTCAACGCACCGACACGGCATCACAGCCGCATCATCACGCACTCTAGACTAGGCTCCACAGAGCCCGCTAACCCAGCTGGATAAATATACAAGTAAGCACACTACACTTCGCCATCGTGCAACAATACAAGCGACTTCATAGCACCATTAATCACATTACTCCGAACGTAATGAGTCTGAATACCCAGGACTTGAAGCCACATATGGAGCTTCATGTATAAAATAGAAGAAAGACACCAACTCGTGTATCTTAAACCTTCACACCATAACATGTCTAGATGAATGTAGTCCACATTTGAAGGTCTATATATATCCCTGGCCACAAGACAACCAAATGACTATATCGTCAAAACTCGTCTATCTCAATGAGGCAGCCAAGACTAAAAATTCCAGTCTATTGTCTCATTTAAACCAACACAATGACTCTTGCTCAAGAAAATGAGTTTGGTTTCCTCCCTTGATAAGGTTTGTTTGTCCATTGCGATATTGTTAGTTACCACAATTTTTTTCAGTACTGTCCATCTTAACTCATCACACCCATGGTTCCGCATTAGAAAATGTCCTACCAAGGGGGCTGTCAAATTCCTTAATCTGATACAACTCCTATGTTCACTTATGCGGACTTTAATTTTTCTCTCCGTTTTGCCGATGTAAATTTTGTCACAAGGACACCAGATAGCATAAATTACATGGCACGAGTTACAATTGGAAAACTCCATTTGAACCCAAGGTCTAGCCAGACCGATGTCAACCTGAGTAGTGCGTTTCGTAAGAGGACAACACACACACGAGCCGCAGGGGGCATGTCCTCGCAATTTAGGTAGCCCCCACTGCTGGGTGATAGTGATTTGTTTATCCACTTTAATACTTATATCATTCTTACTCACCAACTCTTTAACATTGCGTCCCCTTTTGAAAGCACAACGCGGACTTGCCACTGGTATTTTAGCTTGTGCTAAAAGGTGCCAATGTTTTTTAATAATCTTAACCACATGGTTAGACAGATGATTGAAAGTGCTAACAAAGACCAGAGGGTCATCACCAGAAGGACAATCTTTTGGTCTGTATTCCAGTAGGGCATCACGATGGTTATTTGATGCTCTCTTGAATGATCTTCTAACAATCTTGTCGGGATAACCTCGTTGGATCAGATTCTGGCTCAAAGTCATAGATTCGGACTCATAAGTATCCCTCCCACCAGGTCTGACCTGACGTTGTTTAACACCACCCGCCTGCACGCGGACATGGAAACACCGGCTCTGTCAAAGATGGAACCAGTGTTTCCATGGTCCCCATTCCCATGGAGTCCTACCGGACTCCATGGAAATGGGGATTTACAGAATTCCGCCTCAGGAATTCCCGGGTCACCGGGGTCGTAATGCCCCGGTAATTCCGAGAATCACAGAGTCGGAATGGTAATACAAGTCCAGCGGTAACCTGACGGTTTTTCCGGCTCGGTTACTGCCGAACTCGTAATGAGACCCAGTGTATCTAGGATGTAATGTGCTCTCCTATACTTTGTCTGTGGCTGTGACATTTACATTTAATAAAATGCAATGAAAATAGAATGCAGCAGCTAAAGCAAATTTAAGGAATTATCCCTTTAAATGGCAGGCAGAAGAAAAGCTATGTGCTGAATATCTTACCCAACACTAAAAGAGCTAAAGTGCCCTTGGCCAAGAAGTCAATATTATAGATATTCCTGCTATAACTTGATTAATACTACCAGATATCCCGTCATCAATTTGTAGCATCATAAGAAATCATAAATATAAAATAAGAAGAAACGGAGAAGACACAAGAAAATATAAAGCCTTACACAACATCTGAAGTGCAGACCATTGTACTCTTCCTTCTGACTACAGAGTGCCAGACTCAGCTGAACAGGACTGTTCAATTTGCTACATAGTACTTAAAAGACATTTAGGCACTCTGTGTATAACAAATAAATAGCTTGTTAATACACAAATACTCTATGATGTTAAGACCGTTTGAGCATTCAAATGTCTGAATGTGGCCTTAACCAATGCTTTAATCATTTCAGGTATTGTAGATGTGAGGCTGCAAATGCCTTTTGGAGGGATAGGAACATCTAGTCCATCTTTGTGTAGGTTTTCTGTATTATTTCTGCCAGTGAGGGCCAGCCTGAACCTCTGGAAGTGCAGTTCTTCATTTGACCTTTTGGTGAACAACACCCCTGGGATACCCTTAAGGCACACATGGGTGACGGTACACCCTTGTACCTCTTGCATGTGTTTTGGGCACCCGTGTGTTGCCCACAGAGCAGGGTATGGGCTGGTGGCAGCTACATGCTGACTTGACAGTGGCACTGAGTATCCCCCACTTTTGGGACACCCAGGCCCTGCCATTTGAATCAATGGATTCCTAAACAATTGCAAGATGGCCACTGTAGCCTCTTGGTTTCTATTACCTTTAACCCTTGATTACCAAAGTCATGGGGAGCTCTGATTCTGTCCCCTTACCGCTGAATGGTTGTAGGGTGGAAGGACCATATATGACTCTGGGGCTGCCTCCTAACAGACTGGCTGCAGCCTTTCCAGGGACTGTGCGTTGTGGGTACACCCTTGGGATGGGACCTGTATGAATGGAGTATGAAGTCAACTCACATTCTGTGTTGTGGGTTTTGGTTGTGTGTTACAATGTCTGGCCAGCCCTGGCTGAAACTGGAGTGAATGCAGTTTCATGCTGTAAAGGGCTGGGTCCTTACTCCAATCCACATTCAGTGTTATGGGTGTCTGGTTTTGGGTGAATGGCCTGAATGCCTGTAAGCCTGATTGGCTTCCTGCCTGCATGAATGTACTTGTGTGTGATTGGCTGACTGAGCCTGGCTCTGCCTGAGTGAATGTGGAATAGATGTGTACAACTAAGGAACCCTCACTCAACAATTTGTATGGAAGCTGTAGTCAAAGCCGAAGCCAGAAGCGTAAGTAAGAAGCTGTTGCCTGGAGCCCAGCTGGAGGAAGTCTACTCCTACTACTCTTCCTCGAAATCTGAAAGCTGCAGTGTTCTTCCAAGGACTGATCCAAGAGAGGACTTGGATAGGCACCTCTTCTCGAGCTACGAGGGATCATCGTGTACCTGCTGCTCTTCTTCCGAAGTAGGCTGGAAGCCAGACATGTGTGGCTGTTTCTGGATGAGAGGTCTTTGTGAGTTCAGAAGAGGAATACCTGGATATCTTGATCCAAAGATGTCCAGTTGTGTTGCCCATGGTCCGGAGGAGTGTTCATGACTGCTAGAAGGCAGATTGCTGCGTATCACCCATAAGAGGCGGTACACTGGCATATTGCTGCTTGACACCCAGAGCTGTGAAAGTTTAATTTGATTGAAGACTCCTTCTTGGGACATCCCGGCCATGATATCGGACCACTTCTTCCTGCCGAAGAAGATCCAGGGTTGCCTTGTGCAGTGGTGTGTCAGCCGGTGGGTTTACCACCACCACAATCTGAAGAAGATTTCCTGAAGGTCCAGACTTGGTGAGGTCCCACAGTCCAGTCCAGTGGCAGAGTCCAGGTCACCAGAAGCCATCAGTGCTACGGCACCAAAGAACCGAAAGTCGGTAAACCGTGAAATCCTGAAACCAACACCTAGTTCTGCCACTGCACCCATTGCCAATGAAAGTCTTCCAAGGACCCCAAGAGTCGTATCTTCATCAGCCAGGCTTTGTTCGGGTCCACTGCAAGTTTCACCTTTGTGGGACATCCACAGCCAGAGTGACGACCCACCAACGGAGACCACCGCGAAGACCAAAAAGGCTGCCTTTCAGACACGGCTTGGTTCCTTCTTTTCTCTTGATCTCTGCATCCCAGCAACTCCTTCTTCCAAATGGAGTCCATCTTCGAGGGGTCCCAGTGAGGAAAGCCAAAAAACTCCACCACTTAGCTTGCCAACACACTAAAGGTACTGTGGGGAGGAAGAGCATCTTCTCCAGTTCTCCTGTGGCATCTCAGGTACATTAGAGGGAGGGGCCTATAGAATGAAAAGCAGAGCATTAGTGAATATTTATGGACTGGGCTGTAATAGACTAGATAAAGTACACCATAACATTTCCTTTACAGGTTGCTCAGGTGGGGGGATCCTCACACAGACTTGCATATCTACTTTACAGAAAGCATTCTGCCAATGTTCCTAAACTAACTTGACTTTCTACAGTGATCTTTGAAGTTACATCTTGCTTAGTGATTCTCATGCTTTTTAAAACCTGTCAGCAGTTGGGGCACGTTTTATGAATCTAAAACATCTGAGGTTGCACATAACAGAGTGTGTGGACATTGCTTTGTGGGGTATTGGGGACTTGCTGTACTTAAGAACCAGCTTGCCACACCTCCTGAGAGTCTCAGCCTTGGTTGCTTGCATGTTTAGCAATTGAGAGCCATGCTGGGGTGCTCTATGCCTCTACTCCAACCATATAGAGGTCAGAAGTTCAGATAGCGCCCTCCAGTCACTACAGTGGACAACAAAAAACTTCATCCAAACAAGAGGCACACTATCTGACTCCTAGACAAACACTTGTTGCCATATTCTACATGATCCTTAAAATACACAAGAACTTGCAAGAATCCCCAGACAGATACTAGAACCATTCTCACAATTTTCTGATTTCTGTTCAAAACAACATAGAGACAATTAGATCATATAGGAAGGAATCGACCCACATTATCAATATTGTAGAGGACATGCTCTTGGGCTCGGGTAGCAACGTTCTAGTAGGATTCAATATGGAATCGTATTCTAGGATCCCTCAGGAATCATCCATTAATCTAGTGCAGGATGATCTGGAAATGTACCATACAGACATGTCAGAATGTAGGAAGCAGTTGGTTGTCTGATGCACTAGATGAACAGTTACTGAAAGTTACTTTAGATTCAAAAATAAATAGTATCATCAAATAGAAGGGACTTCCATAGGCTCTACAATTGGCCATAACATTGCTAATGTATATATGGAACATTTTGAAGAGTCACTTTATCATGATTTTCATCATGCCTTGTTTGCAAGAGCCTAACCTCCACCATAAAGGAGGTTGACATGCCCTCTAGGGGCTGTGGCAGGTTTTTCAGCTGAGAATAGTGTTGTACCGGACACAAGTTCTAGAGAGAGTTGGATGCTTAGGGAATCATTACACGGTAGGCGGTGAGCCATGGCGCTATTAGCGCCATGGCTCATGCCGGTAAAATACCGGCACCGCCTTGGCGGAAAGGGGATTTACCGCCCCATTCCAAGGTTGGAAGGGCGGTAAATCCCCTTTCCGCCATTGCCCTTCCCCATTCCCATTTCTGCCCCATAGGGCTCTATGGGACTGGGGAAGGCGCTAATTACGGCACCGCAATTTTGCGGTGCCGTAATTAGCTCCAAGGTCCCTTAGCGGGTTGGATTTTAACGCCTGCAAGAAGCAGGCGTTAAATCCTCCAACCCGCAAAGGGACCTCGTAGTACGGCGGTAAGGGTTAACGGTCACCGTTGCCATTAACGGTGACCGTTAACCCTTACCGCCGTCTGTGCAATGAGGCCCTTAGAGTGCTTAGTTTAAGTGAACCCACCACAAATGACAGGTTTACTATTGGACTGCAATATTGATGTGGATCTACCTCTAGAGCATCTAAGAACAAATACTTATTACCACTGTAAAAAAGATTAATAGAAGTTATCGATAACTTCCATGCACAGTTTTATCAATGATACAACAACCATTTATACTTGCAATATAGTGCCTTTTTATATTCATAAATAGAAACACACCAAGAATGCTCTTGCTCTTTTTGTTTGCCATTTATAAACATATATGCTCTTGTAGAAATAATATATGAGCATTACAAATAGTAAAGTTAAACAATATTTAGTCCTCAATATCATCATTAATGTAGTTGAATGTGTATTTATTAGCCTACTATTCTCCTCCCCACTTCTTGAAGTCTAAGGCAACCCACAACGAATCATCATTGTGTGTGGCCAACTTAAATGTGCACAGTAAAACTTAAAATTATACTCACAGTAGTGATTCGAGGATTGGTGAGCCAGTAGGCAGGTGTGTATATATCTAACCTTGTAAAACCATCAAAAAGAAAGGGCTAAAATAAACTCTATCAGAAGTCCATTGCTTCTAAAGGCAGTTACCTGAAAACAATATAAAACTATGGATTAAAAAATACAGGTAAATGATGTTAAACCCCCTATTTGGATTCTGCTCCTCCAACCAAGTGATAGGATGGTTTGACTTATACTAACCAAAGAAGTGCAAAAGGAGACCCAAATAACAACACAATGAACTCACTGTGTCACCAGCACAAAGTATAATTGAAAGGCTACCTGGCAAAATTCATCACAGTGTCCCTTAATGGTTTAACCATGCAAAAGAAAAGTATGTGACTACAAATAGGTAAACTGGCTTATTTCAGTCCCCTAAATTTTGAAACAGGCAGAAAAATTCAAATGATGGAAAAGTGTTGGTGTTTAGGCCCATAAACAGATTTTGTATACATGGTGAATATATACAAGTAGCAGCTTGATATGATATGATAGGTTATAACACGCTTAATACCCAGTGGTTTCTAAGCACGGACCCGGAGTTCGAACCTGTGTTGCTCCGTGTCGTCTAGCTTCCAAGACGAGCACGTTGCTGCTAAGCTATCCTCCCGGGGCGAATAGCTTATACCTGCTGTTTCTTATACCAGCAGTCCAGCTTTGTGGTTCAGCTATGCCTCCCAGCTCTGTAATACAGCTATGACTCCCATCTCTGCCCCTCTTTGTCGTTTTCTCATAAGGAACTCTGGAACTATGTGGTTCAACTTGTCACATAGCTTAAGTTCAAGTTTATCTAAATCCCACCTATATCCTTGCCAGCCCATCTTGATTTGTGGGTATCAGTGTATTCATCTCTTGTTTTAATCTTTGGTCCTGCAAGGATCTTTGTTTCCCATTGACTTTGCAAACCTGAAAGTGCAAATCTAAATCATTAACTGTTAAATTTGAACCAGCCCACTGCAAAGCTTTAGACCACCCATCAGCAAATACTTGATTCTCATAGACTTTCCATTGCTTTTGGTAAACTCAAAATGGCTGATTCTTAAAAATGATAATAACCTGTATCTGTATAATAGAGAATTCCAGCTATTTTTAAACCAGCTAAATCTTAATTATGTATGTACGTATTCTTCCAATAAATAGAAACAATGATTTGACATCATATGAATTCTGAATCCACAGTATGCAATTAATTATTTTCGAATAGCACAATTGTGTTTTATAAAATAAAGTGCTGCGCTCATGTTGTGATAATGATAGAAACCTGTTTGTAAAATGAATGTTTAATACAAATGGAGTACAATTTTAAATACATAAAAACAGTCCAACAAACAGAAAAAATCCCTAACGTCTCACATGTGAAAACCAGTGCCTAATTTTGGTTTTAATTTTGTAAGTATTGTGTTTAATTAACAAGATCCAGATAAGGAAGCTAACTGCTTTGGTGTATATAGAGCTGCAGAGAACATATGGCTTGTTCACAAGTGAAGGCCATGGCATGATTTCATTGTGAAATTTGAGCACTGTATTCCAAAGCAGAAAGCAGGCCTGTAAGCATGTGTATTCATTGGAATGCAAACATAATGTGTGTCAAACCCAACAGCAAATAATTCACGTGTGTTTGCAACGTAAATTAATTCCATGCAATAGTAAAAATATTACATAGGCTCAGGCTTAAATTACAATATAAAACAATGTGTCTACCCTAGTGACCATTTTCTATGCTATATTAAACTGTGGAAAAGATGTATCAATGGCATACTGGTGATCTTGAAGACACACAAAAGCAGGGGGAAGATTACGCTAATTGGCGGAATACCTGAGACCCCAGTTGAGATGTATTCATTCCATTAATAACAAGTTTCTTCATATAACGGTGTTTGGGCCTCATTAGGAGGTTGGAGGTAGCCATGGTGCTATAAGCACCATGGCTACCCGCTTACCGCATTCTGGGTCCGGGGTAACGAAATGGGGATTTACCGGGTCATTCCAACCTTGGAGGACCCGGTAAGTCTCCATTCCGAGAACCATTCCCCATTCCCATAGGGCTCAATGGGAATGGGGATGGAGCTAATAACTGGCCCGCTAACAGCGGGCCCGTTTTTAGCTCCCTGGCCCCTTAGCGGCTACTGCTAAGGGCGCCTGGTAAAACCAGGTGCCCATTGCTGGACCCGCTAAGGGACCTCGGAATATGGAGGTAAGGGATTACCGGCACTGGCACCCTTACCGGTGCCGGTAATCCCTTACCTCCAACCTCGTAATGAGGCCCATGCATACATAGAAGAGAGAGAAGGCTTAGCATTAAGCCTTATTTCAACCCTACAGGCATACATTTTCTTCTCCAGTATGAATCATTCCATCCAAGTACCAAAGGGTTTAGCTACTACAGGAGAGTTCCTTCATTTTAGAAATAGTAGTACAAGCAGAAAGAGTTATGAACAGAGGCTGAGTGATTAGCTAAAACATTACTTCCCCTGGGACATACTGCAAAAGGATCCTTTGCAGCAAAAGGAGTGGAAATGGCAGAGACATTCTTGTTCATATGGACATCGGGAGATATGAACAACAAACACAACTTAATGTGTTAGAGATATGGCACTTGTGTGACATGTAAATTCACAATGCATACCGCTGAGATAAACATCGGTTTGAACTCTGCGGAAACAAACACATTTTACCAGTTGCAGTTTACATGATGCAGTGTACATTTTACCAGACTTGTATTGGAATCACTACTGGAACAGTAACAGTACAGATAAGAGAACATATGAGCTGTATCAGAACCAGAAAAATGAATAAGGTTACCCATTAAACGTCAATTGGACACAATGAACATCATATTATGTGAACGGTAATCATGAACGTGCCACAAAGGATAACACAGAACTTATTTTACCTCACCAAGATTTCAGTGCTATATGGTTTGATAGAGGAATTGAACTGCTCTGTGTCACTATATGAACTTTCAAAATGCGTTTGCAACACTGGTGAGACAGTCATAATTGTTACTATTTTAAATGTTTTTGGGTGTGGTTGAATAATCATAAATTGTTGGATGTGAATCATTTGCGATAAATTAGAAGAATTTCCAACATTAAGCATCATAGTAGGATAAGACATTTGTATTAAGGAGCCTTGTTCTAAAGAACGTTCCTTCTAAGATACATTGTAGATTAACAGGTTTTTTTTCTAATGGCACACTTGTAGATTTACATAAAATAGATGTAGTCTAATGCCTATTCCATATAACATGCCAATGTCTTCCCTCTGTCCTTTTCTTTCTTTTTGTGTAAAACATTAAAGAAGGACTAGTGAACTGTGATGGTGTGTGAGGCTGCCTTCTGCAAAGTATAACATTTGTTTGCAGGATTAAGATGGCGGATACTACGAGGGGACATCACACTTCGAAGACATATGGATACTTTGTAAGTGCATGTTCTTCATTACTGATAGTGCGTGGTAAAGTCTTATAAGATTCTTAATGTACATGGTAGTTCTTTTTATGCTACTTTCTCCCTTTTATGGGTATTTCTGAGCATAACTGTTGGTGAATATTCTACTTTCAAATGGTGCTCTCATATACCTCCAAAGAGCGTTCCGTTTTGAGTGTTCAGCACATGCCAAATAATACCATCAGGCCAGTCACGACTAGGCTAACTGAATGCTACTTATGCATAAGTAGAAGAGTACTGAATGCTCTAATAGCTCCGAAATTGTGAGCCTGATGTGCAGTGCTATGTGATTGAGAAGGTATGCATGCCTCCACAAATGGGTAATTTGGAAGCCTTTCTATGAAAGAGAACGATATTGGATTGTTGTATGCAGCTAGAGTAGAAAGGGTCTAAATTAAGTAGTAGAGTGACAACAATTAGTCCATGACAACAATACACTTATGAACATTGGATGTCATATAGACTATTATTGTATGCTTATTGAGTGGTATCCGGTCATATTTTAGAATACATATTTTCGAAACAGCATTATGTCGAAAACATTTAGCTGAAAAAAAGTGTTACAAAAATGAGGGTTGGGGGAGACCCCCCCATTTGAAACATACAATTTAAAAAAATTAAAAAATAGAAAAAATATTTTTTCAGCAAAATTGCGTCGACATAATGGCATTCGAAAATATGCCATTCGAAAATATCACTATAAACCTTATTGAGTAATGATAATTGATGAGTTTTCTAAAATTGCTATACGCCATAGACTTTAAAACGAAATATTTTGCTCAAATGTTTCCAAAAATAGGATTTCAAAATAAAGGGCATGCAACATGTACATGTTTGGAAACCTGATCATTGTTTTATTATGGCTAGATCTCAAGGAGACACTGCAGCATGCCTTTTAGCTTGAACCATTGTCTATTGGAGATGCACATCTCAAGTATCAGGTTGATGGAACATTTTTATACCATTCATCCAGCCATGGAATTTAGTCCTGATGTTGACTTTCTGCACTTGTGCGGGGCTTTTGTCTCTGAAATGTCAGCTGGAAGTTTAGGATTAGGTACTGCTCTTCATTAGGTAAAAGGAGGATGGCAGTTAGAAATAAAGCCGTTCAGGTTTTCTGTTTAATCTGTGTCACTACCATAAGGCTCATAGTTAGCAGTAAACTCAAGTTAATCCATGTCAGCAATGCAGGTGTCAGAATTCACTGGGCAAAAATGGAAGCCATGGCTGAATATTTTAAACACGTTACCCATCTTGGTCACTTTGCATAATTCAGATCCAGATTAAGAAATACCAATTGCTCGTACATATCTAACATTGAAACAGATTAGTTAATTTCATGTAATAATATGAGAAACAATACTAAAGAATATTAATCCTGAAATACATATAGCATATCCTAGTAAGCAAGCATTAGCTGAGCTAAAATGTCTGGCTTTGTAAATGTGGAGTGTAAGATATGCTCCATGAGACAAAAACAGTGTAGCCTCTGCACATGCAAAGCCAGGCTTATTGGTTTTGTCAGTAACCATTTGTGTACAATTTCCATATAAGAGAATTCTCAATGCTTCAACTTCATAATGGCTGCCAGAATGCCAAACTTTCTAGCCCCAGGTCAGGTCTCAACAACACATAGGCCCTCATTACAAGTCAGGCGGTGGACCATGGTGCTATTAGCACCATGGTCCATGCCGGATTCCGCCATGGTGGATGGCGGAATTACCGCCCCATTCCAAGGTGAGTGGGGTGGTAATTCCCCATTCAGCATTTGCCCTTCCCCATTCCCATTTTTGCCCCATAGGGCATAATGGGGATGGGGAAGGCGCTAATTACGGCACTGTAAATTACGGTGCCCTAATTAGCACCAAGGTCCCTTAGCGCCTTGGACTTTAACGCCTGCAAAAAGCAGGCGTTAAAGTATGAATCAGGCGTTAAGGGTTAACAGCGTCGACAGTGCCGTTAAACCCTTAACGCCTGACTTGTAATGAAGGCCATAGCATCTTACCTCTTTGCCTCAACCTATGCCCATTATTGATGCACATCCTCAAATATTGTATTTAGTTGATGGATGAAATACTGTCAGTGTCCCAAGAGATCAAAGACATCTCCGGGGTGGCTGGTCAAGAACAATTGAGGGAAGGTTTCTCCTTCACCTCTGCATTGCCCAGCTGGGGGTGGGAAGTTACGCCTCTGACCGCTTTGTTTCAGATCAGATGGAAGGCTCTGGTGGGACAGTAGTCCTCCAATTGCAGGCAATTGGGAGAAACATAGACAGTCAGATATTGCTGCCTTATTCCTCAAACCCGGCAAAACAGATACGGACTGCGGATCCTATAGACCGCTATCGATGCTGAATCAGGATGGTAAAATCCTTACTGCAGTGATGGCAAATAGGCTAAGACCACTGATCGGCTCCCTAATACACCATGATCAAACGGTTTATGTCCCCAAATGGTGCATCTCCAACAATCTCAGAAGATTGCACCACATCATAGATCAGACTGCGGGGAGCACCCAATAATTGGTGGTAGTCTCATTAGGCGCAGTCAAAGCTTTTGATTCAGTTAAGTGGCCATGGCTGCTGGCAGTCTTAGAGAAATTTGGAATGGGACCTGGGTAACTGCAATGGATGAAATTAGTATACAATGAACCAATCGCCAGAGTCCGGACAGGATCCGTGGTTTCCTAGCGATGGACGCTGAGCAGAGGAACTAGACAGGGATGCCCCTGCTCTCCGATGCTATTTATTCTGGCATTGGAACCATTAGCAGCATACCTCAGATACTATTATGGGGAAGTGGGTATTAAGACGCAAGGAGAGCAGCACTTGTTATCGCTGTACACAGATGACATGTTGCTTTATCTGCAATACCCGGAAGAAAATCTGCAATACATACTTGAGGTACTCCAACGGTTTGCACAACTGTCGGGCATAACAATAAACCCATGAAAATCCAGTATATTTCCTTTGGGCAGATATATAGGTGTACCAAAATGTGCGTTACCTGTGTTACAGATTGAGTGGGCGGTGGACACCTTTCGATATTTGGGGATTGATATACACCATAAAATGAAAACAACATGGTAAAGGCAGTGAAGGGAATTCAACTGAGTATGACATTCTGGACAAAGTTGCCCTTGAATATGATGGGCAGGACCGCATTGCTCAAAATGATGGTATTACCTAAATTGCTACAGAACTTTGCAAACGTCCCATATTTAATACCTAAACGTTTTTTCTCCAACTTACATAGTATATGCAGGGGGTTCATTTTGCATAATACCAGAAATCGGATAGCTCCCTGGAAATTACAAAACCCACATGATTTGTCAGGGATAAGACTAACCAACTTCGAGGTGTATTACCTAGCGGGCCAGCTCCAATATGTAGCAAGATGGTTATCCAGTGACACCACCTCGGAGTCCAGGCTACTAAGGGCGGAATGCGCACCCTATTTCCTAAATGATTGGATGTGGGTGACTGACCCACCGAAAGAGAATAGATCAGCACGCTGGCCCTGGCCAAAAAGATCTGGCACAGAGCCTGCGCTGTAATGGGGAGCCAGCTGCCGTGCTCCCCACAAATCCCCCTGGTAACACTAGACGGCATAGACAAACAACTGAGGCGAACTATTGGAGAACAGTGGGAACCAGTGGGAGTGGCAACAGTGGGAGATATGTGGCGGGATGAGGAAAAGATGGAGTTCGATACATTAATAGAAGACACGGGCTTACACAGCGGACAGTACATCACATACGCTAGGCTGATGAAGCTATTAACGAAGACATGGTCAGAAGCAGAACTAGCCCAACAACCAGATGCAGCCATAGAAACATTCCAAGCAGTGTCAGAAGGAGGTCACAAAGTCTCCAGAATGTATGAGATACTGATGTTCAAGGTGGGTGGAGAGGTGGCCCAGGTCAGGGGGGGCTGGGAAGAGGAGAGTGGGGAGACCTTAAACGATGTATTATGGGAGAGGATGCAAGGATATCATAAGAAAGTGTTGAGGAATGCCAGACTGCAACAGATTCAGCTGTACATCACCTACAGAGCATATACGACCCCAAAGAAAATCGCCAAGTTCGCGAAGGTGGTTAAGTAATACTGCCCAAAATGTGGGGAAGAAAACGTTGTCCTGAAATCGCAAGATTCTGGGAGTAGACAGCACGCAGATTGGCGGACAAAGGGATTAGACTGGTGGTGGACTCCTTGTGGGCATGCATGGTGGGGGGCTTCCCTAGACCGCGCAAACTTAAGCATGTGAGCAAGCTGAAAGACCTAGCTTACATTTTGGTTAAGCGTAGGATTGTCATGAGATGGAAGGCACGGGAGAGGCCAAATATAGAAACCTGGTGGAGGAACCTCCTAAAATGGGCTGATGCAGAACGTTGGTTTGGAGGGAGGCTGCTTGCAGAGGGGGTGAAGAGGAAACAGGAACACTGACAGAGTGGCAGCACTTGGTGGCATCTTTGACGAGTATGGAGCCTGAAGAACTGGACAAAGACAGCTCACCGGATGGTGACAGAGGAGAGACAGTTGTGGACTAATATACTGTGGTTGTTGATCAAGAAACTGTAAGGAGGGAGTGGGGGGGGGGTTGTAGTTACATGCACCATGTTGAGGTGCTCTGTTTGTTGTGAAAACCAGTAACAGTAACAGTAAGCAGCCTGGGGCACTCACCATCACAGGACAGGCACAGTACTTAGGCTCTGCTCCCAACGCAACCAGACTTGAAAGATCAGGAGCATCCACATGGTGTGCAGTTGACACAACGGGCAGTGGGGGGGCAGCGTTTTTATAAGGGTGGTCTTGGCCACCCCTTGATGGCACCATTGACAACAGGGTCATAAGACACGTGCTGGGCAGTACAGAAACATTACTTGAATTCCACAGCGGCAATTATCCCCCTGCAGCAATATTATCATGAAGTGGAAGGATTAGAGGCCATGATGGGGGCAAAGGCAGACAACCAAAGATGAAGAAATGTGCTACGCCGGTGGTGCATAGACAGAACGTGGCAAGCAAAGAGTCCACCTCATCAATGATGGAGCCCCCTGCTAGTTTAGAGGGGAAGATAACAGAAGTCCTACTGGTGGTGCAGAACTCCCAAATGACCCTGAAGTCAAAGATAGGCCACATCAGTGAGGAGCAGTATCTTATAAGGGCGGATTTACAAAGAATGATGGAGAGACAGAAAGCAACTAATTTCAGAGTCACGCCCACCGAAGGGGAGATACTGGCACTTAAAAAGCAGGCCACCCTGAAGGTTAGGAAGGAGGCTCCATGGAGCTGTTTCTGGAAGCCTGGCTACAAGACACGTTGGGCTCCAGAGGACTCTCGAGATAGTTTGCTGTGGAGCGCGCCCATAGAGTTGGAGCCAGACTGGTGGTTACCAGAATGTTTAATCATCGGGACATTAATTCAAGGCTGCATCTGGCCAGACGGGATGGCCCAATAAGAGTAGCCAATGCCATGGTCCTGATATTTCCAGACTACATGAAATGCGTGCAACTGCAGCATCAGAACGTTGATGAAATGAAGCAGGTTCTGTGGGAGAATCGAATTCGGTACATGTTATTGTACCCAGCTAAACTGAACATAATTTATGGTGATAAACAATGTCGTGCAATACTCCAGAAGAAGCATGGGAATGGTGGGAAGGAGAAGGGGGCTGGTCCACTACATCCCCCATGAAACAATGGGGGAGCAAAGCATCAGCACAACAAACACTATGGGGTCACTCAGGATCAGGAGCAGGAAGGACGAGCAGAAATGGCCTAGAAACTGAGAGGATTAAAGTCATGGAGGCCGGAAAGTTACATATGTTAGTTGGAGAAAAGGCAGGGGGAGCCAAGAAGGAGAGACTGGAAGAAAAAGAGGACAAGGACGACTGACAATGCAGTGAAAATTTGCTGGGACAGTGCAGGAGATACAGGAACTTTACACCCTGTGCAATTGAGTGGATCACATGGCATCCTGCACTGTAGTGGATGGGCGGCTGCGGGGGAGCCCCAGCTCATCTAACCTTGAATTTGGTGGGACGCTCTAAAGAAGGAAAGGTCAAGAAGCCAAGCCCCAAACGTGTAAACGAGATCCATATCACCCCTAGAAAGGAGGGGCAGTTAATTGCCAAGCATCTAGATTGCAGGTATTGCGAAAGGATACCCTGACATTAAGTAGTATGCACTGAGTTGTTCATGTTATTCGAAGTTGGGGGAATGGGGGAGGGATGCATGAGGCAAGTGGGGTTCATGGGACACAGACCCATACAGTCCAGACACATCGAGATTTGACTTCTATCATAATGTAAAGGGGAGGTGGAGGAGGGACCCGCAGATTACATTATGGGGCTTCACACGATACTAACATGGAATGTAAGGGAGATGGGACGAACCGCCAAACGGAGTGAAAACCAGGCATATTTGAAGAGGTGGGGGATTCACATGGCATTCCTGCAGGAGACGCATCTCAATGTGTTGGAACTGGGTAAGATCAAGTCGAGTTGGGGGGGGGTATATGGCACCAACTCTGAAGAGGGTTTGGGGATGAGGAGAGAAGGACTCATATCCTCTTAGGGATGCTGGATGGTAAGGAAATGTGTTTAGTTAACTCATACACCTCCACCATAGAAAATGCCCAAAACATTCCAAACATCATTGAAATGATGGGGGGCTACAGACACAGGGATGTAATATGGGGAGGAGACTTTAATTCTTTACTTGACAGTCACTTGGACACGCCAGATCCCAAGACAACATATAAATCACTTGCCTCCAAACCGTTGAACCACTGTAAACAGTACCTAGATTTGGTGGAGCTGTGGCGAGAGCAAAAAGGGGAAGTAGGTGGACACTCCTACTGTCACCCGCACAACACATGTTCATGTATCGATTACATACGAGTGGGCCAGGAGCAGTTTCAAGATTTTATGGCAGTAGACTACCTGGGGAAAACAATTTCGGACCATTCCCCACTGAAGGTCACCATGACCTTGTGTGGTAGGAAAGGGAATGTACCCAGCTGGAAACTAAGGGCAGAGGCTTTGAAGGACGAGATTTATAAGAGGGAGATTCACCAAGCCATAGGAGAGTACTTTGCAATTAATTAGGAATTGGTGAGGTCATTAAGGGATAGTTTGGGAAGCATTTAAGGTAACAATCAGGAGGAAATGCTTGACCACCACTTGCATGCTTTGCTCCATGCTTGAAGTGACACTAGAAAGGGATAGGAAAGCAGATTCAGGCGCTGGAAGGGGAAATGGTGAAAGGGACCGTATACAGGGCAGAAGTCTTACAGGAACTAATCCCCTGGCACAAACACAAGAGCGCTTGGGGAAGCATGACTATTCACTTTATGAAGCAAAGATTCATGGAGAAGGTGACAAGGTCAGTTTTCTCCTGGCCTGGCATCTCAGAAGGGAGGAATTATGAGGTACCATAACTCAGATAACATCAGTGGGATGTGACGTAGTAACAATGCAGGAGGGCATGAACTGAGTCTTACATTATTATTACGTCAACCTGTATAAAAGTGGATGTCCTGTGCATACAGAGGACATCGCTGAAGTGTTAAAGCGGGCTTCCCTGCCAAAACTGAGAGAAGCAGTTGTGAGTTGCCAGTAACAGAAGGGGAGATTAGAACAGCAATTGATTCCCTGGCGAATGCTAAAACTCTGTGTGGGGTTAGCCTACCGGCAGAATTTTACAACACCTTCTTGGGTCCGCTGGTCCAAAAATTACGCCGGCTGTAAGATTTCGCCTTTCAGAAGGGTGAACTCCTAAAGTCAACTTAGATGCAAAAATACTGGGCAAACTGTTAACCAATAGATTACTGAAAGAGACCGCGCATCTGGTCCACCAAGACCACTGCAGATTTGTGTTGGGGAGAAACACAACTATGAATTTACGGAGACTACAGCATATTCGAGTAAGGGTAGAGGAAGGGAAAGCGGAATTGGCTGTGGTTTCTCTCGACGCAATCAAACCATTTCTCTCAGTAGAATGAGGGGAGGCTTTTTCAGGTTCTCCCGAAATACAGTTTGGGCCCCAACATGATGAAGTGGATGTGATTACTATACAAAGATCCATTAGCAATGGTAAATACAGACATAGAGGTTCCCCCAAGGTGTGGGGGTGGGGCTCAGAAAGGTTCTGGCATTTGGTGTGGGAATGCTCAATAATACGCGACTTCTGGCACACAGTCATTCCCAAAGTAAATGACCTAGTTAGGAAGCAATTCAAATGCACCGCCAGTGTTGGTCTGCTAGGGGGTCTTACTAGGTGGGAAAAGGAGAAGAAACACGAAGAGAGTTGCCTCCTTTCTGCTTTTACTAGCGATACGCTGAATGGCCATTTCCTGGAAGTACCCAAAAAGTAGTTTTCTAAGCTAATGGATACAGGATTAATTGAGGTGGGTGGTGGTGGAGAAAACCGTAGTGCATGAACAAAGACGGAATGAGGTGGGGAATGACAGAATTGGATTGGGGCACACTTTACAATGACCTGCAAACGTTCCCCAATGATTTACCACCTTGAAGAAATGAGAATGGGGAACCTTAAAGGATTCCCAGAACTGCCGGGGGATGTGGGGGAGTGGGTGCCGGCCTGGGGCCCAGTTGGAAATGTTCAGTGGAGAAAAGACCGACGGTTATTTAGGAAAAATAATCTTCAGCCTTTTCTCCCTCGAACCTTTGGATCTCAGGCTTTCAACCCCGATCCTTCTAGTACAGCTGAAATTCCAATACGGGCTGAAAACAGAGGTTTTTAGTCTTTCAGACCCCATAACGCAGATGAACCATTACTTTGAGGGGTGGGGAGAGTCCATAACATTATTGCTGATGGGATTTTAAGCTAAAGTCTGTCCCCTTGTATGTAGCCCGGTGTTGCTAGGTCGGGAAAAGATCCAGGGCTACGCTAAAGTCGGGTCTGTCGGGTCTCGGGGCTAGCTAGCCTTTTGGTTGTAGCCCCATAGCTTCTGTCTGGGTCTACAACCAAAAGACTGGGGGCTATAGCCCAATCAGCCCCCCACCTAGCAACGCCTCTGAGCAGATATGGCGATCCCACGAAAAAACAAAGGAAACTCCTGGAGGAAGTACCTCATGGTTCTGCTCAGGGCGGTAGCATCCTCTGTTAGATTGGAGCCGTGTTTAGAAGAGTCTCAAGTCGCAGGCTTGGGCTTCCAACTGCCTCGTTAACCACTCTGGCCCCACATTTCAGGGGTCTGTGGCTGCCCAAAAAGAGAAGGCATGAAATAGATCATGCAGAAGTTAAAATGGCGAAATCTGAATGCGCAAGTGCATCAAGAAACCTGTGAAAGGATACCCAAAGCCACAAAAGGGATAGAGCAAAAACTGTGTGCCAAAGTTAACCGGTTTCACGGCTGTAAAGGTGTCCCGTAAAGATATCCATTCAGCCATCTTTACGGAAGTTGCCCAGTGCTAAGCAGCAAATGGCATCCCTGCAGGGTTTATCATGTGCCTTTGATGACATTCTTTTACATGCACAGTACTACCAGGAGAACCAATTGCAACGTATGTCACACAATGCATAACTGTGATGTTTATAAGTAATCTCTACCCACAAATCTCAAAATGTTCCTATGTATTGAACAGACCATCCAATTCTACAGAGTTAATAACATTTGCAATTACCTTAAACCCATAGCCCAAGCCACACCCACAAAGGTAATATTGTGCTGGAACGCCCGAATCATTGCTCTAGGAGTGTTGGTTATTTTGAACAATTGCACAAAAAGCAATGATGTAAACAGTATGTACCACTTCATTTGTTATAAAAGGTGAACGCATTGTGCAGATACGAGGAATGCTGTTGCTTCCCACAAATGAATGTTTAGGGTCGCCCTTATCCATTACTTCATTTATTTATTTATTTATTTATATTTATATAGCGCGCAAGCAGCCCAAGGGCATTGAGGCGCTGTTACTTGCATGAGCTTAGTTACAGGGGTACAGACGTGGTAGCAGTAAATGGCACATTGCATACAAACACAGACATAGGTATCATTACAGCTTATTTGATTGGTCAATACAGATTAAGCAGTGGGTCCTATGGTTGGTATTCATGCCGCTACGAAGGACCTTATGAGAAGAGGATGGTTTTCATTGCTTTGCGGAAAGCCATTGCTTTGCGGAAAGCCAAAACCATGAGAATGCACAGCCAAATATTCCAAGAAACATTTCCAACTCTGTTTACTCTACTGAGCTGTCTATTCCCAGGCAGACTTTACAAACTTTGTGATTTTGCCATATTTTAATGGCGTTCCAGCCCAAGTGATTGGAGGTACATCGGCTGCAGCAGGTAACTTGCCTTATTTCCATTTTGCCCCCGGTTAACACCAGAGTCTGTAGCCATGAGAAGGGGTTTGAGTTCATTTTATTCAACATTTTTATAAGATGTGATTGGACCACTTGCATATATTTCATATTCAGTGAAAAAACTTTTAAAGGGACGTTATGGTTAAGTTGCGCTGCTAAAACCTTTCAAATTCAGTGAAAAAACTTTGTTAAAGGGACGTTATGGTTCCAAGTAAAACCGAAAAACCCTTGAAATTCGCCAGTTATGGTAAGCTAAGCAACCATAACTCGCGCCACCACCGTGCACTGCTAAGCCTAACACCCAGGACATCAAAGATGACATCACAAATGTCTTTTCAGAAAAACCTGTTATGGATAACACTTTTCACAGTATAGAAGAAAAAATGGATTTATTGTTGACTAATTTTAATAAATTGAAAACTTTTGTGGAAGATCATTTTAAACCAAAAACCTCGTACCATTGCCCCACATGTACTTGTCCCTCCTCACCATATCCCAGTCAATTATCCCCAAACCCTCTCCATAACCCAAAACGTTTTGATGAGACTTCCATCCCTTCTTCACCTAATAACAATCATGTTGAAACCCCTAATTCTCCTGTTTTTGTTTATGTTTCTGCCTCACCTTCTCTGTCATAAATTATTAATATATGTTAAATAAAGTTTAATTTTTATATTGTGTTGTAAATAGTTTTGTAAAAACAATGTAGGTGTCTGCGGACAGTGCAGATGTTCTGAAATGTTCGTGAATAAACGAAAATGGAGGTGTCCTAAAGAACACTATATGTGTCCGTAGTGTTCGCTATCAAGTTTAAACTGTTCTAAGAACACAATTGGTGTCCTGAAATGTTCGTATGTAAACGAAAATGGAGATGTCCTGAAGAACACTATACCTGTTCGTAGTGTTCGCTAGCAAGTTCAAACTGTTCTAAGAACACACACGGTGTCCTGAATTGTTCGTAAGTAAACAAAAATGGAGGTGTCTTAAAGAACACTATACCTGTCCGTACTGTTCGCTAGCAGGTTGAAACTGTTCTAAGAACACACGCAGTGTCCTGAAATGTTTGTTTCACGTGTGACGCATTTTTAATTACTTCAGGACCCGAACAGTGTCCGTAGAACATCAACGCGTATGCGCTCGCCAATCTCCGTGCATTTGGTGTCCTGCGGACATGCGCTTCCTTCGCGGAGGTGTTCGCGAACGGATCATATGACCCCGCCCACGCTGATCGCGTGTTCTGAATGCGGACACTGTTCGTGTCCCCGAACAATTTAAAAGTACATTTTCAGTTAATCCATAATATTTTTCAATAAAATCTCACCATGGCACAAGTCCCACATAGTAATCCTGAGTTTCTACATACCTTTTTAAACTTTTAGAACTTTTTTTTGTGTTCGATCTGTCCGCGGAAAGCACGCATGTCCGCGGACCACGCACAAGCACCCCTATAAAAGACCACGCCCTAGAGCTTATTTTCATTGTGTTTCTGGCTATTCTTCAGAACACAGCGATTTTTGCTGCCACCTGCAGATTACACCATCCTCGAGATGGCATCCATGGCTGAACTATTGCCACCTGGTGCTGCACCTGCTTCAGCCCCACCCCCACCCCCTCCACCACCGCCACCTCGCCAAGGGCCTGAAGAGGGGAACAGGAGTGAGGATGCAGAGGAGGAAGAAGAGGATGATGAGAATGAGGTAGAGGAAATCCCTACTACCCGCACTAGGCGTGAGTCTTGGGTGTGGCGGTTATTTACCATTCATGGGAATGGTCCTAAGGCTCGTGCGAACCGTGTTACCTACAATGAGTGCAAAATGATACTCAGTCACGGGAAGCACGGTAAGTACAGCTTTGGGACCACTACTATGAAGCGACACCTGAGGTCATTTCACTCTGGGGCTATTCGCAGGGTTGTACCTTGCGAAGAACGTAGCAGGTTGATTTCCTCTACTTCCTCCTCTGTTTCTGATCCTGTCACCACAAGGACCACCTCTGTGGGACAGCGTCTTCCTCAAGCTGCCTCACAGGCCATACAGAATGCTGATGACCCTTACCTTTCGAGGGTCACAGTTGTATGTATGTACTGTGACACAGTACTCTGCAGGGGGGAGCGACTTTGTAGTGCTTTTGAGACTATCGTCTCAGAGCACGAGAAGATCTGCTCACTACGCAAATAAAACCCACTCTACATCTTCCTCTCTCAGCTCGCCCTTTCTTATCCCTGTGTTTGGTGTCCCCCCTTTACCTTCCTTTCCCCTCCTCTCCTAGTGTGTCATGTATAAAAAACCAAAAACAAACACAAAATATCAAAAATCCAAAAAAAAAAATAAGGCTCTTTTCAGAGCCACCTTTCACAGTTAAAAAATAGAAGTGAAAATAAATGAAGCAGGGCCCTTTGTATTCTTTAGAAGTCCGCGGACAGTTCGTGAACATTTAAAAAATTGGGTTGCTACCCTATCACAAACATTGCAATTTTCTCTGGGAGGAAGTGGTGGCTCTGAAAAGAGCCTTTGGGAGGTGTTTGTAAGTCAAAAATTACAAATGCTTAACACCTAATTCAAAACGGATGTTGTAATTCCAAAAAAGGTCGCAATGCATTTTGTACATTTCTCAGAAAAATCTGATTGCCAAGTAAGATGGACTCCATCTCTGCGAAAAATGTTTGTACTACGAAACATTCATTGTGAAAAGAAGACATGCCAAAATCTTTTAGAAAGGCACAAACAGCTTTATTAACATTGCGCCTTGCTTTTTCCATTTGTGGACCAAATGAAGAAGAACGAAGCCACATTTGTCTCTGCGCAATCCGTGAAAATATCACTTGAGAATTAGGAAACATGTCCATAACCTTCCCAAGTCCTTCTTTCATAGCAAATTGCAAAAAAATCCAGTCACATGTCCTAAACTGTTCCCTCCACAATGAATTACAATTATGTCTGGATGTTGCTCTGTCTCCAAAGTAGCACAGAGAGGTAGCAAGTCCAACCACTTCATTCCACGTACTGCATCCCAGTGTACTTCCACATGTGGGAATCCAAGATCTACAGCTACTCCACAGCTTTCTGCATGCACCTTCAACCAATATATCCATGAATCTCCCAAAATCCATACAATCTTTTTCCTAAAACACACAGACATAGCTATCTGTTGTTCTCTCAACAAAAACAGTATATGAGAAACTCTCTTCTGGCACAACACACCCACTAAACTTTCCTGACCAATCCCTTTCAGTACTCATTCTTATTTGCATGACTTCTGAACCCAAAAATCCCCGGATGTAACTCCTTATGTCCCCGGACATATCGTAACATGAACAGCCCTTCTACCATTTCCACTTCACTCTCTCTGCCATTCCCTCATTGGATGTAGCTAAGAAGTCACATGACCATGCACCAATCACATTCAAGACCTCTACATCTAACTGCATCATCATAGATCAGCACTGCAAATGTACCGTGAATCTCTCTGAGTACAAGTGTCATATCATTGGCAAGCACCATCTACCAGAAATACTGTACAAGTCTCCAAGATTTCTACTTGCAGCTCCATGCATATCCATATGCATGAACACAAACTTCAGGTATGCATATTTTCTGTACAGTAGATGAACACATTTTCAAACAGACTTTTAGCTTGTGTAATCTGTAAAATGAATTTACTGTATTTTTCTCAATTTCCTAAAATCAACTATCACTTATAAACCTTTATACTATTTACTTTCTTTATACACACACACTCAAATCATGTTAAACTAACATTTTTTAAATGAAATATATAGACTACATATATTCAAACAAAATTGCATGCAAGCACAAACTATGTTTAAATCTTTAAAAAAATACTTATACAATTTCATATTTTTTTGTTTTTATTTATTTATTTAATTACTTTAATTTAGACATGACATTGAGGCGCTATTACCTAGAACAGCTTAGTTACAGAAATAGTGGTATTCACTGGTATATTATAAATTTCACAAGACATAGTAAAGATATTTGTTTTGCTACAGTTAGTCATTCAATAGAATTTGGTCATTGAGAACATATCATATGTACTGAACTGATGCAATGTATCTTATGTAAATAAATTAGTTTAATGGTTTTGAAGAAGGCGCTGAGGATTTCTATTAAAAAAATCAATATCTAAATTAAAAACAGCGCTATATACAAAGTTACTCATTTGGATCTTTTACAATTGCAGTGAAGACCAGTCTCCTGAAAAGAAGCAGCCGAATTCGAAGAACAAAGAAGAAGAAGTTACCTGTTAATTTAAGAAAAAAAGTAAGTAGAATATCACCATAATATTTGTATTATTACTCAAACATACTGTAAAGTTAATACAAGCTATTTCTGTGCCTAAAAATAGAGATTGTGTACCATTTTGTCCAAAAATCTCCATGTCTTAAACAGCGATTTACAGCCAGAATGGCCCACAAAATCCTATTTTTGGACACACAAATTACCCAACTGAACCGCTACAATTTTCATATTATAGAACAAACAACTGTTTTAATTGTATACATTAGATTTACTATTTGTACTTTTCCACACCACTAGCTTACTTTTTTTTTGTCATCTGAACCCCAGTTTAGTAACACATAAATTCAAGAATACCTATCCCTACTAGTTGTAGTTCCCAATGCACAATCACACACCATTACATACACCCCAACCCAGACCTTCTTTATTTTTTTCAACAGACCCTAAAGAATGCCTACCAAAAGTCAAGTTTGTAGAAAGCAACGCAGAAGTAGAGCAAATGAAAATAAAATTTTCCAACATAAGCATCCATCTCTAGCAGAATTTGGAAAAAAAGTTGAAACAAAACAGCTAATACAGTCATTTAGTGAAACACAGGAAGTTTCAAGTACAAAAACTTTGCCTCCTCTATCAAAATATAAAACAAACCAAAAAACAATTAACAGAAAATCGGCTATCACTACAGATAAAACTACTTCTTTAAATTTTAATATAGTGCAAAGTAAGCATACCAAGAAAAGTATTTTAGCCAAAATGTACCGTCACAAAGTCCTTCAAAATCTTATAAAAAGAGGAGAGAAATCAGGTTCAATGCTTAAAACCTATCGTAGGAAATTAATCTTAGAAGCGTTGATGGACAAGACAATTCTTCTCAAAAGAAAGTTATTTATTTTACTGTTATACAAAATGAAACCACTAACAAAACTAATAACTAAATTACAAAAAAGACTTCTCAATAAGTGAAATATCAACAGAAAGAACTTCTTAAGTATCTGCGGAGGTGAATGGAATCACACTACGAGCACAGAACCATATTTTAATGAAGAAGCGTACAAACAAAAGCAAACAAATACAATTGCCACACATAGCAGTGGTCGAGGTTATGAAAAAGTGAATAATACCATAATGGAACAAGAAGTACTCCTTACAAAAATATGCCCTGAAAACTTAGAATTACCCCTCCATTCAACTGAATCAGAACGTCTAGTGTACAAATGGCCATGCACGTCAATGTGTAACATTCCCAAACAATGTTTCAAATCTTTACGCCAATTCCTCAATAAATATGTAAAAAGCAAAGACAAAATCAAAATTAAATTACTGCAAAATATGGATACCTGTCCAGTGCGCAAGTACACAGGACTACAAGGACATTCATTGGCCTGCATTACAGGACCTACTTGTAAAACCACTTTCCATGATATCAAAAGGATATCAACACATCATTCAACTATAAGAAATCTAGTCTATAAATTGTACTATGCTAAAAGTCCTGCTTTAGCATTAGCAAATTTAAATAACATCCTTCTACATGGTACAGCAAAAGACCTACTTGAAGAAATTGACTACATCCAGAAAAAATATTTTGGAAGTGAACGCCATTTACCGAATGAAATAGCTTTAAACCAATTAAGCAACAATTCTACACATGACAACCTTTTGCTAAACACATACAAAAAAGAAATACTAAAATTTAAAAGTACATCAGCTGAAGTAACAAACCATGATTGTGTATGTTGCCGTAGAACTTTTTATAAAAGTAACACAAAAACTGTAGACCTATCATACAAAATAGAAGACAATGAAGATTCTAAATGGTTTGAATTAGCTCTCTACCTTGTAGCAGAAAACAAATACGAAATAACTGACCCCTTAATACTTTGCAGTTACTGCACTACAAAACCTGACAACAACTAAACTCCTTCACGTGCTATCAAAAATAATTTGGAATTATACCCAGTACCAAAACCCCTACAACAACTTAATTTATATGAGAGCATCATAATTCAAACAGTACACCCATTTCAAGCAATAATACGCCTTCAACCAAAAACAGCAAAATTACCTCCCTCTGAATTGGTAAAAGGCATTCGTGGAAAAGTAGTTTATTTACCATTAGATCTAAAAGAAAATGTGCATGCTCTAGGAGTGCAACGTCCAATGCAGCAATCTTTAATTATCTTAGTAAATGGAGTACCTACAAAAGACAAAAAAATATGGCAACAGCTGGTAGATTTACATAAAGTTAGACAAGCCTTCCAATATCTTAAAGACAATAATGAATATTACAAAGAAATTAATATTGAAGAAAACTTGAAAGATACAACTGAAATAATTCAAGAAACACAAGAACCTGGTCAATTTGAGCTACTAGATCCTGCTACAATATCAAATACTTTAGACCATTATACAATTCATCCTTTGCACTCTAATGACACCATAGAAGATGTACTGGAAACGTACCAAATGTGTCAAACAAAAGGATCGCCAATCAGCATATGGGAAAAAAGTATAGAAGCACGTGCGTTTCCTCTACTCTTTCCTACTGGCAAAGGAGGCAGGTATGATGATAGACCTATTCAAATATCAGCTTCAGAATGCCGCTCATTACAGATGTATTCTGAAGATCCCAGATTTAGACAAAATGTGGAATACATATTCCACCTACTCTTTGAAAGTGAACTAGCAACTTTATGTTACAGAGTTGCGCACATATTAAAATCAGGATCACACTTTCAAAATATGACAGCTGCACAATTAGAAAAAGTGCAACAAAAGGATGAGGTTTTACAATCAAATATTACAAATCTATTAGCAAATATGCGTGGTACTAAAGAGTACTGGTTTCGACGTCATGGAGATGTACGTTGTATGATCAGAAACCTTGGCCCACCCACTTGGTTTGTTACATTAAGTTGTGCAGAATATGCATGGGAAGATTTACATGATTTCCTACGCATATCAAATAAAAACAAAACAAACATAGATATACTAAGACCTGGAGAACTTTGTTAATGTTAATGTTTCAAGATATTTTCACCATCGCTTCATTGCTATGCTACATTTTATTTGTAATAAAACTGTTCCTCCCCTTGGAGAAGTGCAACACTTCTTTTGGAGAAAAGAATACCAAGCCAGAGGAGCACCACATATCCACATGCTTTTATGGATTAAAGATGCTCCTAAATTTGGTCAAGACAGTGATGCCACTGTTTTACAGTTTATTGAAAAATATGTCACTTGTGAAATTCCATCAGAAGCCACAAATAGTGATCTTCATGCACACATTTTACAATTTCAAAGACACAAATGTGGAAAATATTGTCGTCACAAATACAAAAACAATGGGAAATACTACACCAAATGCCGATTTGGTTTCCCTAGACCAGTTACAAATGCAGGTCAAGTGAACAACCTCATGTCTTCAGTTAGACATAGTGTTAAAGGTAAGTCACCTAAAAATACATATTACATAAAAAGAAAAGAAGAAGAAAAATATATCAAGGATTATAATGCAATCATTGCCTACTTATGGAATGCAAACATAGATGTGCAGTACATTGCAGACAATTCTACTGCAGTTGCACGATATGTCACAGCATACTTAACTAAAGCAGAAAAGAGAGAGCTCCAAGACCTCTGGAATGACCTGTCATCAGATAAAACAGTGTCTCAGAAATTATACAGCTTGGGCATAAAAATGCTCACCCATAGAGAATGTGGATCATATGAAGCAGCTGATCGTTTAACTGGTACTACATTGTATGGTAAATCTGAAAATATGGTATGGCTAAGTCTTGGTCCAGCTAAATCTAGAAAAAGAGTTCTAAAATCATATGAAGATATAGAAACAATAGCCAAACGTGATCCCAACAGCCAAGGCATTTTAAAAAACAATTTATTGGACACATACTACCCAAACAGAAGTAATACTTTGGAAAACATGTGTCTATACCACATAGCCCAATACTACACATACAAAAATAATATGAAACCTGATTAAAAAAAGGTAAATATAGAGTGACAAACTTTGAAGGCAGCTTAGTTAAACTCACTAAACCAAATTTAATTAATCATATCAAATTGTCATTAAAGACTCCTCAACATAATGAAGTATATTACATGTCCCTGCTGCAACTCTTCAAACCATGGAGAAAAGAAGAACAAATACTAGATAACTATGACTCATATGAGGATGCTTTCAAAGCAAATGAAAGCACTATAACTGATGTAAACTTTACACAGTACAAAACAATGTTGCACAATGAACAGCAACACGAAGAAGAACACCAAGCCCAACTAGATAAGGACACTCCTGACAGTAGTCAACCTTCTGTAACAGGAAGCCAAGAACCACTAATAATAAATGAGGCAGAATTAGCTATGATAGAAGTAGAAAACACCATGTGTCAGTATGAAGATAAGGAAGACTTAACTATACTACAATCAAAACTAAACAATGAGCAACGTAGCATTTTTCAAGAAGTAACAAAACAAATTGCACATGGTGTAAAATATGAAAATAAAGAATGTTCCTGCCATAATTATAAACCTATACTACTGTACGTCAGTGGTGAAGCTGGTTCTGGCAAAAAATTCCTAATCAAAATCATTAGTAAGTTCCTTCAACAATTGACAAACAACAAACTGTCAGCTGTTGCCACTGCCCCCACAGGTTTAGCTGCCTACAACATAGGTGGTGTTACATTACACCGATTACTTCTATTACCAGTAGAACACCAGAACAAATTAGACTATTATAAACTTTCTGCAGAAGCTGCAATGGAACTACGCAGAGTATTGAAACAAATTAAAATGCTACTAATAGATGAAGTGAGCATGGTCTCCAACCAATTGTTAGCTTTGATTCACCTCAGATTACAAGAAGTACTCAAAACAGACTATGAAGAGCTCTTTGCAGGAAAACACATTATTGTTTTTGGAGATCTGCTTCAATTAACACCAGTAAAAAGTGAGCCTATTTTTAAAACATTAGGACACAAACTCTGCCGTAAAACTGTTGGCAGCATTGGAAATGTCAACCTTTGGCAACATTTCCAATACAGAGAATTAACAGAAGACATGCTGCAATCTGCAGATCTCACTTATGCCAACATTCTAAAAAGTATCAGAGTTGGTATACTTTCTAAAGAAGCAGAAGCAATATTGAAAACCCGGCACATTAATGTACTTTATGGCAATAATGCATGTGCTACAGATGTTATGGAACAATTAGCCCACAAAAATGTCAATTGTATGGCCTTAATGCCAACCTCTTGCAAGCTGTTTCAAATTCAATGAAATCATGCTAAGTAAAGAAATGCAACCAATCATGGAAATTAGCGCCACAGACAAACTAGATGTACAGGGTATGACACTACCCATGTGTGACCAAGCCACAACAAGACTAAATAGTTTAGAAAAATCAATCTCAAACACAGCAGGCTTAGAAAAGATATTAAAATTATCCTTAAATTGCAGAGTAATGCTTAAACATAACCTTGACGTGGACCAAGGACTAGTTAATGGAGCACTGGGTACAGTTGTTGGCTTTCAAACATACCCACGCGACAACAAAATTCAGTTTGTCAATATACTCTTTGACAAACTTTCAGAAGTAAAAAGGATAGGACGCTCAACAGCTAGATTCCTTCTCTTCAAAGATATGTATGTACGCAGAGAACAATTTTCTCTAACTCTAGCATACGCAGTCACGATTCATAAATCACAAGGTCTTACCCTAGACAAAGCAAGGATAGATATTAGTAACACAGTCTTTAAAGAAGGCATGAGCTACTAGCACTATCACACTTACGTACACTTGACGGTCTATTTCTAATCAACTTTGATGCAAGTAAAATAAACGCTGATATTCCTTGCATTTTAGAATACAATAGACCTCGCTCACTATACACCCCCCACCTAAACACATATTCTGTTCTACAAAAAGTGAAACGTTATAAAGAAAAATAAATCAAAAAGAAATGCAACAGGATGTCACTGCAAATCCTCCAAAGAGAGTAAAAGAAACTAATACTTCATCAAGTACCACAAGCAAAAAAGAATCAATTATGGAAAGTAAACCAGGTACTTCTTTAAAGAAGGAAGACAAACTCCAAAAAAAGCAGTTAGATACAGAACTACCTGGACCATTTAAATTCTCAAATATAGTTGGTGTAAGTTGCTACGCAAATGTATCAATGAATATTCTATTTCAATTACCACCAATTGTTGACATTTACTTACACAGTACAGACCCATTGTGTTTGCAAATGTTAGTACTTCACAGAAATGCAGCAAACAATCCTGACAACACGTATAGTGTTTATGGAATAAGATAACAATTGGACTATTGTGCTGGAATGGTGAAATTCACTATAAACTCACAGGAAGATCCACAAGAATTTCTAATGTACTTACTACAAGTACTGGAAAACAAAAACATACCTATAAATGAAATCTTTCAGATTTCATACATGTGGAAACATACATGCACTCTCTGCAACAATGTGACGCAAGAAGAAATCCCCAATAAACGCTTCATATATATATCAATACCAAATTGTGAATCCATTCCATTTCAGCAACTTGTACAAAATGCAAACCATGCTAGATTGTGCTCTACCTGCAATTCAGATAATCGCTCCACGTTAGTAATACAAACACATAGTAAATACATAATACTAATGCTTCTACGTTACAATGCAGATGGTACCAAAAACAACTGCAAGCTGACTGGATTCACACATGGTCAAATATCACTTGGTAAGAAAACCTTCACAACAATAGGTATGATCTACCACGCAGGAGCCACAACCAATTCAGGGCACTACACTGCATATATAAAAAAGAAATGTGGATGGTTTGAATATAATGATAGTACCTTTACTCTAAAGCAGAGATTACCAGCAAATCTTACAAATGCTTATTTGATGTTCTTAAAACCAAAATTTGATAACTAAATTGTATTTAAACCCTAAATAAACTTGTGTTAAAAAAATATAAACTGTTAGAATACTCCAAAAGCTATCTAACTGCTCAAAGATTCTACAACAACTTATCAGATAAATGAATACAACTAAATTAGACCAAAAAATAGACAGTTAGAATACGCCAATTGGTATCTAACTGTCACAAAATTTAACAATATCCAAATAGATAAATCAATACCACTAAAATATATTTAAAAAATAGACAGTTAGAATATGCCAATTGGTATTTAACTGCTCCAAAATTTTATAATATCCAAACAAATAAATAATATGTTACTGCTCCAAGAAAATGCAACAAGCCAAAGTATAAAGCATTAGCCAGAACCAACAAGTGAACACTGAAAACAAACAAACAAATAAACTGTAGCATAACAGAAAAAGTTTTTTTTTAATCCAACATGGATTGTTTTTTCTCCCACAGACCCAATCATTTTAGCAACAAATACAGAAACTGAGCAAATTGCACAGTACTCTGATTTGTAATCTACTAAATAGGAGGGTCCAACAAAAAAAAGTATGTTGATTATACAATGTAATAAGTCATTACAAAATACTAATACTAACATGATATTTTCTTTTATCACAGAAATTAACAAGAAATACATGTACTCCGGTTACTAGACCAAACAGTAAGTATACAATAATAAGGAGAACCATCGCAGCATATCACATCCATAGTATCTAATACCTTTGTTCCGTATACATTTGTTTTTCACCCAAAGTTATAAGCAAATATGAATGTGATATGCTGCGGTGGTTGTGGCCAGGGCATAGAGTCTTGGGTGCATGGCCAAATGGCCATGCACCCAAGACTCTATGCCCTGGCCACAACCACCGCAGCATATCACATCCATAGAGTCAAACATTTAAACTATGCTCTATGGAAACTTTTAATGTCCGCGGACATTATGAGTGTTCTTAGAACACTTTCAACTTGCCAGCGAACAATACGGACAGCGTTTTCAGGACACCCCCTACGAACATTTCAGAACAACGTGATAGTTCTTAGAACACTTTCAACTTGACAACGAACAATACGGACAGTGTCCTCAGAACACCCCCATTTCGTTTATTTGCAAACATTTCAGGACACTGCGAGTGTTCTAAGAACACATTCAACTTGCCATCGAACAATACGGACTACGCCTTCAGGACACCCCCTACGAACATTCCAGGACACCGCAAATGTTCTTAGAAACGTCTTCAGAACACCCCCATTTTGTTTATTTGCGAACATTTCAGGACACTGCGAGTGTTCTTAGAACACATTCAACTTGACAGAGAACAATACGGACAGCGTCCTCAGGACACCCCCATTTTGTTTATTTGCGAACATTTCAGGACACCACGAGTGTTCTTAGAAGTGTCTTCAGAACACCCCCATTTTGTTTATTTGCGAACATTTCAGGACACTGCGAGTGTTCTTAGAACACATTCAACTTGCCAGCCACAACCCCCATTCATATCTGCGAACATTTCAGGACACAGCGAGTATTCGACAACATCTTCAGAACACCCCTGTTTTGTGTATTTGCGAACATTTCAGGACACCGCGAGTGTTCTTAGAACACATTCAACTTGACAGAGAACAATACGGACAGCGTCCTCAGAACACCCCCATTTTGTTTATTTGCAAACATTTCAGGACACTGCGAGTGTTCTTAGAACACATTCAACTTGCCAGCCACAACCCCCCATTCATATTTGCGAACATTTCAGGACACAGCGAGTGTTCGACAAAGTCTTCAGAACACCCCCATTTTGTGTATTTGCAACCATTTCAGGACACCGCAAGTGTTCTTAGAACACATTCAACTTGACAACGAACAATATTGACAGCGTCCTCAGGACACCCCCATTTTGTTTATTTGCGAACATTTCAGGACACCGCGAGTGTTCTTAGAACAGTTTCAGCTTGCTTGCAAAAAAAACGGACACATATTGAGTCCTCAGAACACCCCCCATTCAGTTTATTTAGAACATTTCAGAACACCTGTGATGTCCGCAGACAAATCGAACACAAAAAGAACGTCTAACACATACAAAAATACAACTTTCATCCTATCTCATACACTCCCACCCTCCCCAAACACTCCTACACACCAACACACTCTACTAAATACAAATTTTGAACAAAGTTTCACCGCGCTGTCCGCGGACGTCCGCGAATCCAAGATGGCAGGCGCTACCGAAAATCTGACGCGCTTCATGCCCCCCCTGGACAAATCCTCACCAAACTTTGCAAAAAAATTCAGAGTGACCAAAATACTTTTTTTTTGCAAAGTTTGGTGAGGATTCGTCCAGGGAGAGCGAAGTTATAAGCCACCCAAAAAGTGCTCTTCCTATGGAAACACCAACTTAACCATAACTTTACCATTTGACAAGATCGAATATATAGAAATGTAGTGATGTTGCATCAATGTTACAGACCAGTCTAGGTGTTTCTCAGAGTTACAGCAGGCAATTTGTGAGAGAAACCAGATGTTAGGATTGAAACCAAAATTCCTCATTCCAGCCTTCTCATGGTTTTTAAAAAACTTTTTATTGGCATTTCCAACAAATAAACAAATAGAAAAAACAACAGCATACAAATGCTACCAACAGATGGCTGTGCACTTCCGTAGATAGACATTGTAATTGTGAATGTCCAAGTCTTGTGCCCTGTATCTCTGCAAGGGATAACAGCACCCACCTGGTCATCAATATCTCTGCTCACAGTGCGCCCACCAGCTTTAAGATCCTTGTGTCCAACATTTCTACCAGGCCTCCAGCCTGTGTATCCCTGCCTGCACTAGCCAAACCGGGCATAACAGCCCGTGCTACTAAACATATAAATACCAGAACATATGCATGCCTAACCCCTGTCCCAGCCCACAACAGTTACCCTCTGCCCCACCATTGGTCATGCGTGCTTCTGTACCTGCTATGCCCTGTCCTTGCTGCTTTCGTCTCAAAGAAGCATGTAATCTGAGGGTGCAAACATCTGCTGGACCAGTGCAATCCATGCTGTGACACCTGCGCTGGTTTCCCTCTGGCCTCTGCATACCGCTCTGTGCCACACCACCATTTCCACCTCCGCCCACTTCCGAAGGTACCCCCACCATCCCTCTATGCGGGGGCACTCTGCTGACTTGCAAGAAAGTGCTGTTCTGTGCTTTGCCAAAATGCAGATGATATCCTTCATCTTTGCTACATGTGCCCCAACAGCCATAACTCCAGAGGCCACCCTTGCATTCCTATCCCTTCTTTGAAGGCCCTGTTCGCAATATCCTGCCAGAACCCCAGACTACCGGGCAGGACCAAAACAGATGCAGCATGTCTGCTGACGTGCTCGTGCATATTGGGCAGCTCTGCTCACCCGCCCCCGGGAACCGTGAGATAGCATTTATTCATTTATTTTTATTTATTTCAATTTATAAAGCGTGCAAACTGCCTTCAGGCATCGAGGCGATGTTACAGAATATCAACTTAATACAACATTTTAGGTGCAGGTAGAATGGTTAGGAACAAACAGTTCTCATGTTCCATGGTTACAGGGGAACAGAGGAGCGAGTGGGGGCTACTTGAACAGTTAGGTTTTCAGAGCCTTTCTGAAAACCGTGAGAGAGGTTTCTGTTCTTAGTTCGAGTGGTAGTGAGTTCCAGGATTTTGGTGCTAATACTTCGAAACTGGATCCCCCGGCTTTGGCTCTGTTAAAGGCAGGGATTGTGAGTTGGTGCAAGTATATGTCACGTTTAGGTCTGAGTGTTTAAGTTTGGTGTATTCGTTCCACTAGGTAGTGGGGTGCTGTTTGTGATAAGCATTTGTGAGTGATTGTGAGTGTCTGGAAAAGTATCTACTCTCTGATTGGGAGCCAGTGGGCCTGTTGTCTTGCTTGAGAGATGTGTTCTCTCCTGGGGATACTGAGAGCTGCTCTGAGTGCATTGTTTTGTGCAACTTGTAATCTGTTTATGTTTTTGGTGGATGTGCCGAGTAGCAGGACATTACAATAGTCAAGTGTTGTGCCTATGGTGGCTCTGGCAACATTGAGGCAGTTCTTGGCAGAGAGGTGGGGTTTTACCGCATTGATAATTTTAGTGGTAAATGCTGCTGAGGAGGCGATGTAGCTAACTTTTCTATCCGTAGAAAAGGTTGAGTCCAGGTAAACTCCCAGGGTTTTTACAGCTGCTAAGACTGTGATTACAGAGTTCTCTATTTTGAAGTTGTAGTAGTTGATGTCTAGTTTTTTTAGGGTCTCTTTGGGGCCCACCAGTAAGATGTCTGTCTTGTCCCAATTGAGACAGAGGCCGTATGCTGCCATCCAGGCCTGGATGATGGCATATGTGTGTTGTAGGGTTTGAGATCTTGCTGGTAGTCACCAGATAGTGGGAGAAGAATTTGTGTATCATCGGCATAATTGGTGAACGTTATGCCAAATTCTTCTAGATCAGTGAATAGTGGTAGGGTGAATAAGTTGTAGAGCGTAGGAGAGGTGCATGAGCCTTGTGGTATGCCACACCCAATGGGGATGGAGCGGCTGATGCCTGGTCTGAGAAGACCCTCATGGCACGGCCCTCTAGGAAGGAAGTTATCCAGGTGGTGACCTCACAGGAGAAGTGGCCAGAGTCTGTGAAGTGTTTCCCCAGGATCTTGTGGTCAACCAGGTTGAACGCTGCCGATAGGTCGAGGCGGAGAAGGAGTGCCAATTTACCCTTGTCCATGTTTTGTAGTAGTTGATTTTTTAAGTCAAGCAGGGCTGACTCAGTGCCATGCCGAGGGTGAAAACCAGATTGCCTTTTTCCCAGGATGTTGTGCAATTCTAGGTAGGACTGGATCTACAGATATGCAGCCTTGTCAAGAATGTTCAACAGGAATGGCACAGTGGTGATGGGCCTATAGTTATTTGGTGAGTCAGGGTCCAGTGTGGGCTTTTTTAACAATGGCCAGACCCATGCTTCCTTGAGGGAAGAGGGTACCATGCCACAGGTGAATGATGCATTAATAAAGGCCATAATGAAGGGAGCTAGTGCTACCGCACAGTCTTTGATTATGCTTGCTGGACAGATGTCACCTTTGCATAGTGATGGTTTTATATGCTTCATGATTGATATGATTTCAGTAATGGTTACATTTCTGAAGGTAAAAAGCAGGGTCTTAGTCACAGAGATGTTAGTGGGATCTGGTTCAGAGATGGTGTGTGCTGGAGGGACAGCCTTGGGCAGGTTGTTGAAATTGATTTTGATTTTTTCTTGGAGTAAATGGATTTTCCCCAACATAGCGTGTTGGATGACGTTACACCATTTCTCACCCTTAACAGTTTGGTGTGTGGAAGAGGGGGGAGTGACCAGTTCATTGAAAATGCCGAACAGTTCCCTGGATTGTGATTTGGCTTTATCAAGTCTGATGTTGTAGGCCGCGGCTTTTGCTGTGGAGATGGCGTTTTTATATTGCTTGGCAATGGAGAGGTAAGAATCACGTGTGGCAGCAGAGGAGCAGGATTGCCATTTGCTCAAGGCTTGCCTTTTTAGTGCTTTTAAGTCAAGGAGGTCTTGATTGTACCAGGAGTCGGCGTGTTTGATGCTTTTTGCTCTTTTTTTCTCTAGTGGGGCAATGGTGTCAACCGCTTGTTTGAGAATGGTGTTGTAGAGATCGACCAGTTCTGTGGGGTTGTTGGAGAGTGGTAGTGCTAGTGCTGATGCTTCCAAGAGGGGGAGAATTCTGTCTGTGGTGAGCATTTTTTTAGACATAGCGGTGGTGGCCCGCATAGGAGGATTTTGTTGGGTTGCAACTCGAGAGGGAATGTTGAAATGGATGAGGTGGTGGTCCGTCCATGCGCGTGGGGTGTTGGAGCTGATGTCAACATTACAGTTATGGTCCGCTAACCAATCTAGTATTCGTCCTTTGATGTGGGTACGGGAGTCCACTTTTGTAATGATAATTCAAGGAGGGATTTAGCAAAGGCTTCACTTTGTTTGTCTTTTGTGTCCTTGAAACCGAGGTTGAAATATCCTAGGAGGATGGCTCTGGCGTTAGATTCAAGGTTATTGTCTATGAGGTGTAGAAGATTGGCTTGGGAGTCCAATAGTGGCCCTGGAGGACGGTATACTAGGTGCATCGTCAAGGTGTAATTTGGAGAGATGTAGATTTTTACAGAGTTGGCATACTTTATTTGAATAGCCTTGAGGGTTTCTTTGACTATGAGGGTGACCCCTCCACCATGAGGAGTCATATAGGCTCTGTGTATGAGGAATAGCTGTAGCTGTTTGAATCTGCCATTCCTGGATACCATGCGTGTGTACAACATCACCCTGGCCCATTCACCTGCCGTGAAGGCCCGGCCTACCTCCCCTCCCACTTGGCCCGGACTGTGAGGTCTGGTTTACTGAGCAAGTCCAGTATCAAATCATAGAGCCTGGAGATTACATGACCACCTTCCGTCAGCTCATAGAGGGCGTCCAGCGCTTCATCCCCACCAAACAATCCTTAATGTCTGGCCACCTAGTTGTGACCATTTTAAGCCCCCTGTTATATGTCAGGAATTATCCTTTCAGTACACCATAAGTTTCTATCAGCTTGGGAAAGCCCAATACCGCCCCCTCTTTACACAGGCCGCCCAAAGTAAAGGCTCCATTCAGTTCCTAAAACAATCTGATGTTGTGAACAACCCTACAATCCCCCCAGTGGCTGCCACCAGGGATACATTAGCAGAATACAGGTCCCGCATTACCATCAGCCTCCACAATCTGTTCCGCAGCCTGCTGCCCAATCTAACCAGGGCTGACATCCCCCCTGAGCTACTCTCGAGACCCAGAGCTACTCTCGAGACCCAGAGCACCTCCCTCAAATAAAACAGTATCATGCCGTCCCACAACAGCTCAGTGTCTATCGAGGCCTCATCCGCCAGCCAGGACACAGCGAACTGTACTTGTCCAGCTAGGTAGTATGCCTTGAAATGTGGTAGCCTAATGCCCCCTCCCTATAATCTCTCCTAAGTGCCCCTAGTGATACCCAACACCTCTTCCCCCCCAAAGGGGTCTAGTCTACGAAAGAAACGATCCCTGGATCTTGTGTGGTATATTCATGAAATGGAACAACAGAAGTGGCAGCACAATCATTTTAAGCAGCTCTGTGTGGCCCGTCTGAGACAACAGGAGCCTTTGCCAGAATTCCATGGACCTCTCAACACTGCAGAGCACTCTCAAGGAAATCGCCTCAAGCTCTGTTCTAGGATCATGATAGATGTTCCCCCCTAAATATCAAAAGGAGTCCCTGCCCGCTGTATCCCTAGATCAGGTAGGTGCTGCCGCCCCAGCCTTGCCAGTCCCACCAGTGGAAACAGTTTTGATTTCGGTGTACTTATGGTTATGCCAGACAGTCTTGAAAAGTCGTCCAGTACTTACAACATATATGGTAGATTGGATTCCAGGTCCTACACGTAGAGCAACATGTTGTCCGCGTACAGCGAGACCACATGCATGTTTCCCCCCAATTGGTATGCTTGTGTCCCTGTATTCTACCCTAAGGAAGGCTGCCAGCAGCTCCAGTGCCAATATGAACAGCATGGGGGAGAGCAGGCACCCCTGCCTCGTTCCCTTACCCAATTCCCACACTGCTGAGCCAATATGAACAGCATCGGGGAGAACAGGCACCCCTGCCTCGTTCCCTTACCCAATTCCCACGCTGCTGAGATGTGTCTCCCAGTTTTCACTTGTGCCAGCGTCTTTTCATACAATAAATGTACCCATCACGCAAATCGCAGTCCCACTCCAAAGTGCTGCAGCGCGGCATGTAGCCAATCCCATCTTACTGAGTCAAATGCCTTTATAGCATCGAGCGAAGCCACAGCGTATATTGCCACCTCCCCCCTGGTTTTATCTATTACGTGGTGCAGCCTGCACAAATTCCAGGATGTATTCCTCCCAGGAACATAACCCATTTGATCGGAGTGTTTTAAGGTGCCCATAACCCCCCTCAATCTATTTGCCAACATTGCAGCTAATGTTTTATCCCTGAATTTCAAGGGATATTTTACACTGTATTACTCACCTTAAAGTCCCTGCAACTAAGGTTTTTTTCCTTGAATTTCAAGTGTTATATTATTCCATAGACTTTTTTCTGCACATGGCCAGTGGCCACAGCCTATGGCCGTGGCCACTGTATACTTCAGCACAATACCAGATCACTAGCTATGGCCTTCAGCCATGGCCCGTGTGCACAGCCTTGGCCGTGCCCATTATCCATTTTAGAACACTACCACACCACTAGCTATGGCCTTTGGCTATGGCCGTTGGGCACAGCCACTCCCGGGAGGATAGCTCAGCAGCAACGTGCGCACCTTGGAAGCAAGACTACACGAAGCAACACAGGTTCGATCCCCAGGTCCGCACTTAGAAGCCTCTGGGTGAGTTATAAATACGCAACTAAGACAAAAACAATTACGCAACCAAAAATACAATTCCTGTAACAGCGCCTCAATGCCTGCGGGCTGTGTGAGCGCTTTAAAAATGCAAATAAATACATTTAAAAAAATAAATAAATAAAATATTTGAAAACACTTTCAACCCATCACCCAAAGACGTTCATCAATCACACAATGATTTTGACCTGTTTTGACAGTGGTATTGTTATGTATAAAATATTGCAGGCTTTGAAAACTCACAATGTTTTTAGGCAGTGTGCAATGAGATTAAATTATTTGCTAAGGATCACACACTTTGGTTAAGCAGAGTGCTACAAGCCCCTTGTTTTATGGCCGGTCTCTTGGTGACTGTTGATATACATCGCACAACCCCAACTAACCACATTTAAGCAGCACGGAAAAGGAAAAAAAATGGCCAGCTGCAAGAATAACATATGCCCAGGTACTTTTGCCTTCATAGCGAAAATCAAAAGCTGGCACCCATGAATATGTGCATAGAAAGTGAACATATATCTTCAAGTGAAGTATACAAATGTAGTTCAATACATCTACTCCTTAGACGAAAGTGTGCAATCACCCCATGCCTGGCTTTCAATAATATTCTGCTTTATAAAGATAACTTGAAAAGTACACATACCATAGTGTCACTGAAATATATAAATCCTTATAGAACTATGCTAGGCAAAAAGTGTACATTTGTGGCATTATTCCCCACATCTTGACTGGGAGACTACCAATACCAGAATGCAATTTAGCAAAAGGGAAAAAATGGTCTCCGAGTGCAAAACTTTCAAGGACTGACAATAGATAGGTATAAAACAAAATAATGTGGTTGCTGTGTGTTATGAGATATTTAAAATTAAGAAAACACACAGCATTCTGTGTAGTAACCGGGTCCGACCCTGCTTAGTTTCAAAGCGAGGAAGGATCCAGCCCCCTTAAACCATGTTGCTGTAAGTGGTCTGGTAAGTAGGGCTCATTTATTAGGCACCATGGCCTTATGGGGCTGACCCCTCCCTCGCTTTGAAGCTAAGTAGGGTTGGTCCCAGTTACTGCATGGATGGGTAACCCACTATAGCTGTAGAAATATCATTTTTAATATTATTGACTGGGAGACTACAAATACCAGAATGCACAAATTATTTCAGAGTGCAAAACTTTCAAGGTTTGACAGTGGCACGGTTAAAACAATATATATATATATATATATATATATATATATATATATATTCGGATGCCCATTTGGTTGCCCATGCATGCAGTAACCGGGACTGACCCTGCTTAGCTTCAAAGCAAGGAAAGGACTGGCCCGTTTCTCTAAGTGGTCTTGTAACTTTGTCATCAGGCAACATGGCATGAGGGGGCTGGCCCATTCCTTGCTTTGAAACTAAGCAGGGTCAGGCCCAGTTGCTGCATGGATGGGAGGCAGCCTGCAGTCCCAAATGCTGTCTATTTTCTTAGTTTTAAATATCTCATAACACACAGCATCCACATGGATGGGAGTCCTGGATGGCTATTGTGTCACTGGCGAGTTTTCACCCCGACCTCACTACACATACCCTTGGCTATCTATAGTCCTATATAACCACGGTTTTCGGGAAAACGGGGTTCAAAAAATAATCCTTTCCTGCCCTCACCAAGTGCCCCCCTCATCTGTGCTAGCTCCCCCCACTCCCCAGATGGCCTCCTCCCCTGCCCTCTTCCTTTCCCCCCCAACAACACATGATAGTTTTGTAATGCAGTTTGCTTTGAGATGTCGTCTATAGTCAAGACTACAGAAAACTCTGGGGAAAACTCAGTCCCTAGATGCCCCCCAACTCCAGAATTTCACTTGGTGCCCTCTAGCCACTCCCCCCACCTCTAGCCTGATGGCATTTGCATCTTTTTTGACCTGCAATGCCTTTGTTCCTATGTTTCATTTTCCCATATCCTCGACTATAACCTCTGCTATCTCTCACAATGATCTCACTTTTAATCTACCCGAGATATAGCTATCTATGTTTGAGATAGGGGCTGCCCTTCTCTGTCAAAAATGTAAATAACTAGTGCATAGAAAAACCCCAAACCATAAAAAGCACCATTTTGAACGCTTTGTACCCAAGTTGTTTCGGACTTGGTCCAAATCCGTCCAGTGGTTTGGGCTGTGCGCTGCAAAAATTGACCTTGTTTGTCTATGGGAAAATGAATGGGAAGTAGGCCGCAACTTTGGAAAACAATTTCTTTTTGTCTTCTTAATAACTTTTTTATTTTTTAATGAATCTTTACGAAACTTTGCACTTTAGGGTGGCCCGCAAGTCCCTAATCACATTCGGAAATATCCGTTACTCGAATCAAAACTTATTAACAATAGAATTTTAAGAGATTCCTATTGGAGCCCGACTCACCTTAAATATAGGGCGGCGATGAAAAGATTAGGTACCCATTAGGCACGAGGACCATTTCAGCACAGCTGCTAAATGTCAGCAGCTGCACCTAAATCATCCTTACGCCAAATGCGCAGTGCCAAGTTGGCTGTTGCATCATTGTGGCTGCACCGAAAGAGCCCCATCAGCCACAGTGGTGCGCAAAATGGCCTGCAACGAAATGCTCGCGCCAACAAAGGGCACCCTGCATGAAGCTGCCCCACAATTGCAAGGGTAAATCACTTTCATGAAGATGTGCTCAAAATATTAGTTGGCATTGTCAGGGTTGCAAGGCATTCTGCCCTCAACACATGTAAGCATTGGCAGTGTAAATGAAGTTCATGAAGCTATACCAGCCATATGTGTCTGCATTGCCAGAATAAATCACTGACATGAAGTTGGACCCTGGCTATATATTAGCATTGACAGGATACATTATTTACATGAAACTGCACCCACAATAAGTCCAAGCATTGCCAGGGTACATCACCTTCATGAAGCTGCAACCACAATAAATGTCAGCATTTACCCTGTTTATCACTTCCATTAAGCTGTGTCTACAGAATATGGCAGAATTTGCTTTTAGGCTATATCAGACCCTGATTATGCCCTTCTTACTCAGAGTTTTGCAACAGTTTTTAACCATTAAGGTGACTGCATCACACGGGTTATGACAGAGGTGGGCAAGCCAGACAGAGCTCGAGCCCGCTTGGGCTATTTGGCTAACTTGAGCTTTACCCACGTTTTTCTACCAAAAAAGGCTCTTAGAGATACAAGTGATAAATAAAAACATCAAACTTTACCTCAGTTGCAGGTAACTTACCCCCAAAACATGCTGCCTTGCACGCTACCACCACTTGAATAGGTTTCTATTTTAGGAAACACTGTGTGTAGTTTTCACACATTATACTGTTTCCAGCTTCATTGAGATGTGCGGAGAAGGGCTACTGCAGTGTTCCTGGGTGTATTCAGCTTCAAAGAGAACCTTGTGCTGCAAGTGCTGCACTGAGTTGTTCATGTTATTGGAAGTTGGGGGAATGGAGGAGGGATGGATGAGGCAAGCGGGGTTCATGGGACACAGACGCATACAGTCCAGACACATCGAGATTTGACTTCTATCATAATGTAAAGGGGAGCTGAAGGAGGGACCCGCAGATTACATTATGGGGCTTCACACGATACTAACATGGAATGTAAGGGAGATGGGACGAACCGCCAAACGGAGTGAAAACCAGACATATTTGAAGAGGTGGGGGATTCACATGGCATTCCTGCAGGAGACGTATCTCAATGTGTTGGAACTGGGTAAGATCAAGTCGAGTTGGGGGGGGTATATGGCACCAACTCTGAAGAGGGTATGGGGATGAGGAGAGAAGGACTCATATCCTCTTAGGGATGCTGGATGGTAAGGAAATGTGTTTAGTTAACTCATACACCCCCACCATAGAAAATGCCTAAAACATTCCAAACATCATTGAAATGATGGGGGGCTACAGACACAGGGATGTAATATGGGGAGGAGACTTTAATTCTTTACTTGACAGTCACTTGGACACGCCAGATACCAAGACAACATATAAATCACTTGCCTCCAAACCGTTGAACCAATGTAAACAGTACCTAGATTTGGTGGAGCTGTGGCGAGAGCAAAAAGGGGAAGTGCGTGGACACTCCTACTGTCACCCGCACAACACATGTTCATGTATCGATTACATACGAGTGGGCCAGGAGCAGTTTCAAGATTTTATGGCAGTAGACTACCTGGGGAAAACAATTACGGACCATGCCCCACTGAAGGTCACTATGACCTTGTGTGGTAGGAAAGGGAATGTACCCAGCTGGAAACTAAGGGCAGAGGCTTTGAAGGATGAGATTTATAAGAGGGAGATTCACCAAGCCATAGAGAGTACTTTGCAATTAATTAGGAATTGGTGAGGTCATTATGGGATAGTTTGGGAAGCATTTAAGGTAACAATCAGGAGGAAATGCTTGACCACCACTTGCATGCTTTGCTCCATGCTTGAAGTGACAGTAGAAAGGGATATGAAAGCAGATTCAGGCGCTGGAAGGGGAAATGGTGAAAGGGACCGTATGCAGGGCAGAAGTCTTACAGGAACTAATCCTCCGGCACAAACACAAGAGCGCTTGGGGAAGCATGACTATTCACTTTATGCAGTAAAGATTCATGGAGAAGGTGACAAGGTCAGTTTTCTCCTGGCCTGGCATCTCAGAAGGGAGGAATTATGAGGTACCATAACTCAGATAACATCAGTGGGATGTGACGTAGTAACAATGCAGGAGGGCATGAACTGAGTCTTACATTATTATTATGTCAACCTGTATAAAAGTGGATGTCCTGTGCATACAGAGTCCCTGCCAAAACTGAGAGAAGCAGTTGTGAGTTGCCAGTAACAGAAGGGGAGATTAGAACAGCAATTGATTCCCTGGCGAATGCTAAAACTCTGTGTGGGGTTAGCCTACCGGCAGAATTTTACAACACCTTCTTGGGTCAGCTGGTCCAAAAATTACGTCGGCTGTAAGATTTCGCCTTTCAGAAGGGTGAACTCCTAAAGTCAACTTAGATGCAAAAATACTGGGCAAACTGTTAACCAATAGATTACTGAAAGAGACCGCGCATCTGGTCCACCAAGACCACTGCAGATTTGTGTTGGGGAGAAACACAACTATGAATTTACGGAGACTACAGCATATTCGAGTAAGGGTAGAGGAAGGGAAAGCGGAATTGGCTGTGGTTTCTCTCGACGCAATCAAACCATTTCTCTCAGTAGAATGAGGGGAGGCTTTTTCAGGTTCTCCCGAAATACAGTTTGGGCCCCAACATGATGAAGTGGATGTGATTACTATACAAAGATCCATTGGCAATGGTAAATACAGACAGAGTTTCCCCCAAGGTGTGGGGGTGGGGGTGGGGCTCAGAAAGGTTCTGGCATTTGGTGTGGGAATGCTCAATAATACACGACTTCTGGCACACAGTCATTCCCAAAGTAAATGACCTAGTTAGGAGGCAATTCAAATGCACCGCCAGTGTTGGTCTGCTAGGGGGTCTTACTAGGTGGGAAAAGGAGAAGAAACACGAAGAGAGTTGCCTCCTTTCTGCTTTTACTAGCGATACGCTGAATGGCCATTTCCTGGAAGTACCCAAAAAGTCGTTTTCTAAGCTAATGGATACAGGATTAATTGAGGTGGGTGTTGGTGGAGAAAACAGTAGTGCATGAACAAAGACGGAATGAGGAGGGGAATGACAGAATTGGATTGGGGCACACTTTACAATGACCTACAAACGTTCCCCAATGATTTACCACCTTGAAGAAATGATAATGGGGAACCTTAAAGGATTTCCAGAACTGCCGGGGGATGTGGGGGAGTGGGTGCCGGACTGGGGCCAAGTTGGAAATGTTCAGTGGAGAAAAGACTGACGGTTATTTAGGAAAAATAATCTTCAGCCTTTTCTCCCTCGAACCTTTGGATCTCAGGCTTTCAACCCCGATCCTTCTAGTACAGCTGAAATTCCAATACGGGCTGGAAACAGAGGTTTTTAATCTTTCAGACCCCATAACGCAGATGAACCATTACTTTGAGGGGTGGGGAGAGTCCATAACATTATTGCTGATGGGATTTTAAGCTAAAGTCTGTCCCCTTGTATGTAGCCCGGTGTTGCTAGGTCGGGAAAAGATCCAGGGCTACGCTAATGTCGGGTCTGTCGGGACTCGGGGCTAGCTAGCCTTTTGGTTGTAGCCCAATAGCTTCTGTCTGGGTCTACAACCGAAAGACTAGGGGCTATAGCCCAATCAACCCCCCACCTAGCAATGCCTCTGAGCAGATATGGCGATCCCACGAAAAAACAAAGGAAACTCCTGGAGGAAGTACCTCATGGTTCTGCTCAGGGCGGTAGCATCCTCTGTTAGATTGGAGCCGTGTTTAGAAGAGTCTCAAGTCGCAGGCTTGGGCTTCCAACTGCCTCGTTAACCACTCTGGGCCCACATTTCAGGGGTCTGTGGCTGCCCAAAAAGAGAAGGCATGAAATAGATCATGCAGAAGTTAAAATGGCGAAATCTGAATGCGCAAGTGCATCAAGAAACCTGTGAAAGGATACCCAAAGCCACAAAAGGGATAGAGCAAAAACTGTGTGCCAAAGTTAACCGGTTTCACGGCTGTAAAGGTGTCCCGTAAAGATATCCATTCAGCCATCTTTACGGAAGTTGCCCAGTGCTAAGCAGCAAATGGCATCCCTGCAGGGTTTATCATGTGCCTTTGATGACATTCTTTTACATGCACAGTACTACCAGGAGAACCAATTGCAACGTATGTCACACAATGCATAACTGTGATGTTTATAAGGAATCTCTACCCACAAATCTCAAAATGTTCCTATGTATTGAACAGACCATCCAATTCTACAGAGTTAATAACATTTGCAATTACCTTAAACCCACAGCCCAAGCCACACCCACAAAGGTAATATTGTGCTGGAACGCCCGAATCATTGCTCTAGGAGTGTTGGTTATTTTGAACAATTGCACAAAAAGCAATGATGTAAACAGTATGTACCACTTCATTTGTTATAAAAGGTGAACGCATTGTGCAGATACGAGGAATGCTGTTGCTTCCCACAAATGAATGTTTAGGGTCGCCCTTATCCATTACTTCACCATGAGAATGCACAGCCAAATATTCCAAGAAACATTTCCAACTCTGTTTACTCTACTGAGCTGTCTATTCCCAGGCAGACTTTACAAACTTTGTTTGTGATTTTGCCATATTTTAATGGCGTTCCAGCCCAAGTGATTGGAGGTACATCGGCTGCAGCAGGTAACTTGCCTTATTTCCATTTTGCCCCCGGTTAACACCAGAGTCTGTAGCCATGAGAAGGGGTTTGAGTTCATTTTATTCAACATTTTTATAAGATGTGATTGGACCACTTGCATATATTTCATATTCAGTGAAAAAACTTTTAAAGGGACGTTAAGGTTAAGTTGCGCTGCTAAAAACCTTTCAAATTCAGTGAAAAAACTTTGTTAAAGGGACGTTATGGTTCCAAGTAAAACCGAAAAACCCTTGAAATTCGCCAGTTATGGTAAGATAAGCAACCATAACTCGCGCCACCACCGTGCACTGCTAAGCCTAACACCCAGGACATCAAAGATGACATCACAAATGTCTTTTCAGAAAAACCTGTTATGGATAACACTTTTCACAGTATAGAAGAAAAAATGGATTTATTGTTGACTAATTTTAATAAATTGAAAACTTTTGTTGAAGATCATTTTAAACCAAAAACCTCGTACCATTGCCCCACATGTACTTGTCCCTCCTCACCATATCCCAGTCAATTATCCCCAAACCCTCTCCATAACCCAAAATGTTTTGATGAGACTTCCATCCCTTCTTCACCTAATAACAATCATGTTGAAACCCCAAATTCTCCTGTTTTTGTTTATGTTTCTGCCTCACCTTCTCGGTCAAAAATTATTAATATATGTTAAATAAAGTTTAATTTTTATATTGTGTTGTAAATAGTTTTGTAAAAACAATGTAGGTGTCTGCGGACAGTGCAGGTGTTCTGAAATGTTCGTAAATAAACAAAAATGGAGGTGTCCTGAAGAACACTATACCTGTTCGTACTGTTCGCTAGCAAGTTCAAACTGTTCTAAGAACACAATTGGTGTCATGAAATGTTCGTACGTAAACGAAAATGGAGATGTCCTGAAGAACACTATACCTGTTCGTAGTGTTTGCTAGCAAGATGAAACTCTTCTAAGAACACACGCGATGTCCTGAAATATTCGTAAAAAAAAACAATTAAAGTGTCCTAAAGAACACTATATCTGTCAGTAGTGTTCGCTATCAAGTTTAAACTGTTCTAAGAACACAATTGGTGTCCTGAAATGTTCGTACGTAAACGAAAATGGAGGTGTCCTGAAGAACACTATACCTGTTCGTAGTGTTCGCTAGCAAGTTCAAACTGTTCTAAGAACACACACCGTGTCCTGAATTGTTCGTAAGTAAACGAAAATGGAGGTGTCTTAAAGAACACTATACCTGTCCGTACTGTTCGCTAGCAGGTTGAAACTGTTCTAAGAACACAATTGGTGTCCTGAAATGTTCGTACATAAACGAAATTGGACGTGTCCTGAAGAACACTATATCTGTCCTTACTGTTCGCTAGCAAGTTTAAACGGTTCTAAGAACACACGCAGTGTCCTGAAATGTTCGTTTCACGTGTGACGCATTTTTAATTACTTCAGGACCCGAACAGTGTCCGTAGAACATCAACGCGCATGCGCTAGCCAATCTCCGTGCATTTGGTGTCCTACGGACATGCGCTTCCTTCGCGGACTTGTTCGCGAACGGATCATATGACCCCGCCCACGCTGATCGTGTGTTCTGAATGCGGACACTGTTCGTGTCCCCGAACAATTTAAAAGTACATTTTCAGTTAATCCATAATATTTTTCAATAAAATCTCACCATGGCACAAGTCCCACATAGTAATCCTGTGTTTCTACATACCTTTTGAAACTTTTCGAACTTTTTTTTGTGTTCGATCTGTCCGCGGACAGCGCGCATGTCCGCGGACCGCGCACAAGCACCCATATAAAAGACCACGCCCTAGAGCTTATTCTCATTGTGTTTCTGGCTATTCTTCAGAACACAGCGATTTTTGCTGCCACCTGCAGATTACACCATCCTCGAGATGGCATACATGGCTGAACTATTACCACCTGGTGCTGCACCTGCTTCAGCCCCACCCCCACCACCACCTCGCCAAGGGCCTGAAGAGGGGAACAGGAGTGAGGATGCAGAGGAGGAAGAAGAGGATGATGAGAATGAGGTACAGGAAATCCCTACTACCCGCACTAGGCGTGAGTCTTGGGTGTGGCGGTTATTTACCATTCAGGGGAATGGTCCTAAGGCTTGTGCGAACCGTGTTACCTGCAATGAGTGCAAAATGATACTCAGTCACGGGAAGCACGGTAAGTACAGCTTTGGGACCACTACTATGAAGCGACACCTGAGGTCATTTCACTCTGGGGCTATTCGCAGGGTTGTACCTTGCGAAGAACGTAGCAGGTTGATTTCCTCTACTTCATCCTCTGTTTCTGATCCTGTCACCACAAGGACCACCTCTGTGGGACAGCGTCTTCCTCAAGCTGCCTCACAGGACATACAGAATGCTGATGACCCTTACCTTTCGAGTGTCACAGTTGTATGTATGTACTGTGACACAGTACTCTGCAGGGGGGAGCGACTTCGTAGTGCTTTTGAGACTATCGTCTCTGAGCACGAGAAGATCTGCTCACTACCCAAATAAAACCCACTCTACATCTTCCTCTCTCAGCTCGCCCTTTCTTATCCCTGTGTTTGGTGTTCCCCCTTTACTTTCCTTTCCCCTCCTCTCCTAGTGTGTCGTGTATAAAAAACCAAAAACAAATACAAAATATCTAAAATCAAAAAAAAAATAAGGCTCTTTTCAGAGCCGCCTTTCACAGTTAAAAAATAGAAGTGAAAATAAATGAAGCAGGGCCCTTTGTATTTTTTTAGAAGTCTGCGGACAGTTCGCGAACATTTAAAAAATTGGGTTGCTACCCTATCACAAACATTGCAATTTTCTCTGGGAGGAAGTGGTGGCTCTGAAAAGAGCCTTTGGGAGGTGTTTGTAAGTCAAAAATTACAAATGCTTAACACCTAATTCAAAATGGATGTTGTTATTCCAAAAAAGGTCGCAATGCATTTTGTACATTTCTCAGAAAAATCTGATTGCCAAGTAAGATGGACTCCATCTCTGCGAAAAATGTTTGTACTACGAAAGAGAATATTTTCATTGTGAAAAGAAGACATGCCAAAATCTTTTAGAAAGGCTTTATTAACTTTGCGCCTTGCTTTTTCCATTTGTGGACCAAATGAAGAAGAACGAAGCCACATTTGTCTCTGCGCAATCCGTGAAAATATCACTTGAGAATTAGGAAACATGTCCATAACCTTCCCAAGTCCTTCTTTCATAGCGAATTGCAAAAAAATCCAGTCACATGTCCTAAACTCTTCCCTCCACAATGAATTACAATTATGTCTGGATGTTGCTCTGTCTCCAAAGTAGCACAGAGAGGTAGCAAGTCCAACCACTTCATTCCACATACTGCATGCCAGTGTACTTCCACATGTGGGAATCCAAGATGTACAGCTACTCCACAGCTTTCTGCATGTACCTTCAACCAATATATCCATGAATCTCCCAAAATCCATACAATCTTTTTCCTAAAACACACAGACATAGCTATCTGTTGTTCTCTCAGCAAAAACAGTATATGAGAAACTCTCTTCTGGCACAACACACCCACTAAACTTTCCTGACCAATCCCTTTCAGTACTCATTCTCATTTGCATGACTTCTGAACCCAAAAATCCCCGGATGTAACTCCTGATGTCCCCGGACATATCGTAACATGAACAGCCCTTCTACCATTTCCACTTCACTCTCTCTGCCATTCCCTCATTGGATGTAGCTAAGAAGTCACATGACCATGCACCAATCACATTCAAGACCTCTACATCTAACTGCATCATCATAGATCAGCACTGCAAATGTACCGTGAATCTCTCTGAGTACAAGTGTCATATCATTGGGAAGCACCATCTACCAGAAATACTGTACAAGTCTCCAAGATTTCTACTTGCAGCTCCATGCATATCCATATGCATGAACACAAACTTCAGGTATGCATATTTTCTGTACAGTAGATGAACACATTTTCAAACAGACTTTTAGCTTGTGTAATCTGTAAAATGAATTTACTGTATTTTTTTCAATTTCCTAAAATCAACTATCACTTATAAACCTTTATACTATTTACTTTCTTTATACACACACACTCAAATCATGTTAAACTAACATTTTTTAAATGATATATATAGACTACATATAGTCAAACAAAATTGCATGCAAGCACAAACTATGTTTAAATCTTTAAAAAAAATACTTATACAATTTCATATTTTTTTGTTTTTATTTATTTATTTACTTAATTACTTTAATTTAGACATGACATTGCGGCGCTATTACCTAGAACAGCTGTGTTACAGAAATAGTGGTATTCACTGGTATATTATAAATTTCACAAGACATAGTAAAGATATTTGTTTTGCTACAGTTAGTCATTCAATAAAATTTGGTCATTGAGAACATATCATATGTACTGAACTGATGCAATGTATCTTATGTAAATAAATTAGTTTAATGGTTTTGAAGAAGGCGCTGAGGATTTCAATTAAAAAAATCAATATCTAAATTAAAAACAGCGCTATATACAAAGTTACTCATTTGTATCTTTTACAATTGCAGTGAAGACCAGTCTCCTGAAAAGAAGCAGCCGAATTCGAAGAACAAACAAGAACTAAGAAGTTACCTGTTAATTTAAGAAAAAAAGTAAGTAGAATATCACCATAATATTTGTATTATTACTCAAACATACTGTAAAGTTAATACAAGCTATTTCTGTGCCTAAAAATAGAGATTGTGTACCATTTTGTCCAAAAATCTCCATGTCTTAAACAGCGATTTACAGCCAGAATGGCCCACAAATTCCTATTTTTGGACACACAAATTACCCAACTGAACCGCTACAATTTTCATATTATAGAACAAACAACTGTTTTAATTGTATACATTAGATTTACTATTTGTACTTTTCCACACCACTAGCTTCCTTTTTTTTGTCTTCTGAACCCCAGTTTAGTAACACAAATTCAAGAATACCTAACCCTTTCTAGTTGTAGTTCCCAATGCACAATCACACACCATTACATACATCTTTATCATCTTACTCAAACACTCATGCACACAGCACACAAACATTGCAGAACACCCCAACCCAGACCTTCTTTATTTTTTTCAACAGACCCTAAAGAATGCCTACCAAAAGTCAAGTTTGTAGAAAGCAACGCAGAACAAAACAGCTAATACAGTCATTTAGTGAAACACAGGAAGTTTCAAGTACAAAAACTTTGCCTCCTCTATCAAAATGTAAAACAAACCAAAAAACAATTAACAGAAAATCGGCTATCACTACAGATAAAACTACTTCTTTAAATTTTAATATAGTGCAAAGTAAGCATACCAAGAAAAGTATTTTAGCCAAAATGTACCGTCACAAAGTCCTTCAAAATCTTATAAAAACAGGAGAGAAATCAGGTTCAATGCTTAAAACCTATCGTAGGAAATTAATCTTAGAAGCGTTGATGGACAGGACAATTCTTCTCAAAAGAAAGTTATTTATTTTACTGTTATACAAAATGAAACCACTAACAAAACTAATAACTAAATTACAAAAAGACTTCTCAATAAGCGAAATGTCAACAGAAAGAACTTCTTAAGTATCTGCGGAGGTGAATGGAATCACACTACGAGCACAGAACCATATTTTAATGAAGAAGCGTACAAACAAAAGCAAACAAATACAATTGCCACACATAGCAGTGGTCGAGGTTATGAAAAAGTGAATAATACCATAATGGAACAAGAAGTACTCCTTACAAAAATATGCCCTGAAAACTTAGAATTACCCCTCCATTCAACTGAATCAGAACGTCTAGTGTACAAATGGCCATGCACGTCAATGTGTAACATTCCCAAACAATGTTTCAAATCTTTACGCCAATTCCTCAATAAATATGTAAAAAGCAAAGACAAAATCAAAATTAAATTACTGCAAAATATGGATACCTGTCCAGTGCGCAAGTACACAGGACTACAAGGACATTCATTGGCCTGCATTACAGGACCTACTTGTAAAACCACTTTCCATGATATCAAAAGGATATCAACACATCATTCAACTATAAGAAATCTAGTCTATAAATTGTACTATGCTAAACGTCCTGCTTTAGCATTAGCAAATTTAAATAACATCCTTCTACATGGTACAGCAAAAGACCTACTTGAAGAAATTGACTACATCCAGAAAAAATATTTTGGAAGTGAACGCCATTTACCGAATGAAATAGCTTTAAACCAATTAAGCAACAATTCTACACATGACAACCTTTTGCTAAACACATACAAAAAAGAAATACTAAAATTTAAAAGTACATCAGCTGAAGTAACAAACCATGATTGTGTATGTTGCCGTAGAACTTTTTATAAAAGTAACACAAAAACTGTAGACCTATCATACAAAATAGAAGACAATGAAGATTCTAAATGGTTTGAATTAGCTCTCTACCTTGTAGCAGAAAACAAATACGAAATAACTGACCCCTTAATACTTTGCAGTTACTGCACTACAAAACCTGACAACAACTAAACTCCTTCACGTGCTATCAAAAATAATTTGGAATTATACTAAGTACCAAAACCCCTACAACAACTTAATTTATATGAGAGCATCATAATTCAAACAGTACACCCATTTCAAGCAATAATACGCCTTCAACCAAAAACAGCAAAATTACCTCCCTCTGAATTGGTAAAAGGCATTCGTGGAAAAGTAGTTTATTTACCATTAGATCTAAAAGAAAATGTGCATGCTCTAGGAGTGCAACGTCCAATGCAGCAATCTTTAATTATCTTAGTAAATGGAGTACCTACAAAAGACAAAAAAATATGGCAACAGCTGGTAGATTTACATAAAGTTAGACAAGCCTTCCAATATCTTAAAGACAATAATGAATATTACAAAGAAATTAATATTGAAGAAAACTTGAAAGATACAACTGAAATAATTCAAGAAACACAAGAACCTGGTCAATTTGAGCTACTAGATCCTGCTACAATATCAAATACTTTAGACCATTATACAATTCATCCTTTGCACTCTAATGACACCATAGAAGATGTACTGGAAACGTACCAAATGTGTCAAACAAAAGGATCGCCAATCAGCATATGGGAAAAAAGTATAGAAGCACGTGCGTTTCCTCTACTCTTTCCTACTGGCAAAGGAGGCAGGTATGATGATAGACCTATTCAAATATCAGCTTCAGAATGCCGCTCATTACAGATGTATTCTGAAGATCCCAGATTTAGACAAAATGTGGAATACATATTCCACCTACTCTTTGAAAGTGAACTAGCAACTTTATGTTACAGAGTTGCGCACATATTAAAATCAGGATCACACTTTCAAAATATGACAGCTACGCAATTAGAAAAAGTGAAACAAAAGGATGAGGTTTTACAATCAAATATTACAAATCTATTAGCAAATATGCGTGGTACTAAAGAGTACTGGTTTCGACGTCATGGAGATGTACGTTGTATGATCAGAAACCTTGGCCCACCCACTTGGTTTGTTACATTAAGTTGTGCAGAATATGCATGGGAAGATTTACATGATTTCCTACGCCTATCAAATAAAAACAAAACAAACAGATATACTAAGACCTGGAGAACTTTGTTAATGTTTCGAGATATTTTCACCATCGCTTCATTGCTATGCTACATTTTATTTGTAATAAAACTGTTCCTCCCCTTGGAGAAATGCAACACTTCTTTTGGAGAAATTAATACCAAGCCAGAGGAGCACCACATATCTACATGCTTTTATGGATTAAAGATGCTCCTAAATTTGGTCAAGACAGTGATGCCACTGTTTTACAGTTTATTGAAAAATATGTCACTTGTGAAATTCCATCAGAAGCCACAAATAGTGATCTTCATGGACATATTTTACAATTTCAAAGACACAAATGTGGAAAATATTGTCGTCACAAATACAAAAACAATTGGAAATACTACACCAAATGCCGATTTGGTTTCCCTAGACCAGTTACAAATACAGGTCAAGTGAACAACCTCATGTCTTCAGTTAGACATAGTGTTAAAGGTAAGTCACCTAAAAATACATATTACATAAAAATAAAAGAAGAAGAAAAATATATCAATGATTATAATGCAATCATTGCCTACTTATGGAATGCAAACATAGATGTGCAGTACATTGCAGACAATTCTACTGCAGTTGCACGATATGTCACAGCATACTTGACTAAAGCATAAAAAGGAAGAGAGGTCCAATACCTCGGGAATGACCTGTCATCAGATAAAACAGTGTCTCAGAAATTATACAGCTTGGGCATAAAAATGCTCACCCATAGAGAATGTGGATCATATGAAGCAGCTGATCGTTTAACTGGTACTGCATTGTAGGGTAAATCTGAAAATATAGTATGGCTAAGTCTTGGTCCAGCTAAATCTAGAGAAAGAGTTCTAAAATCATATGAAGATATAGAAACAATAGCCAAACGTGATCCCAACAGCCAAGACATTTTAAAAAACAATTTATTGGACACATACTACCCAAACAGAAGTAATACTTTGGAAAACATGTGTCTATACCACATAGCCCAATACTACACATACAAAAATAATATGAAACCTGATGAAAAAAAAGGTAAATATAGAGTGACAAACTTTGAAGGCAGCTTAGTTAAACTCACTAAACCAAATTTAATTAATCATATCAAATTGTCATTAAAGACTCCTCAACATAAAGAAGTATATTACATGTCCCTGCTACAACTCTTCAAACCATGGAGAAAAGAAGAACAAATACTAGATAACTATGACTCATATGATGATGCTTTCAAAGCAAATGAAAGCACTATAACTGATGTAAACTTTACACAGTACAAAACAATGTTGCACAATGAACAGCAACACGAAGAAGAACTCCAAGCCCAACTAGATAAGGACACTCCTGACAGTAGTCAACCTTCTGTAACAGGAAGCCAAGAACCACTAATAATAAATGAGGCAGAATTAGCTATTATAGAAGTAGAAAACACCATGTGTCAGTATGAAGATAAGGAAGACTTAACTATACTACAATCAAAACTAGACAATGAGCAACGTAGCATTTTCCAAGAAGTAACAAAACAAATTGCACATGGTGTAAAATATGAAAAAGAATGTTCCTGCCATAATTATACACCTATACTACTGTACGCCAGTGGTGAAGCTGGTTCTGGCAAAAAATTCCTAATCAAAATCATTAGTAAGTTCCTTCAACAATTGAAAAACAACAAACTGTCAGCTGATGTCACTGCCCCCACAGGTTTAGCTGCCTACAACATAGGTGGTGTTACATTACACCGATTACTTCTATTACCAGTAGAACACCAGAACAAATTAGACTATTACAAACTTTCTGTAGAAACTGCAATGGAACTATGCCGAGTTTTGAATCAAATTAAAATGCTACTAATAGATGAAGTGAGCATGGTCTCCAACCTTATGTTAGCTTTGATTCACCTCAGATTACAAGAAGTACTCAAAACAGACTATGAAGAGCTCTTAGCAGGAAAACACATTATTGTTTTTGGAGATCTGCTTCAATTAACACCAGTAAAAAGTGAGCCTATTTTTAAAACTTTAGGACACAAACTCTGCCGTAAAACTGTTGGCAGCATTGGAAATGTCAACCTTTGGCAACATTTCCAATACAGAGAATTAACAGAAAACATGCGGCAATCTGCAGATCTCACTTATGCCAACATTCTAAAAAGTATCAGAGTTGGTATACTTTCTAAAGAAGCAGAAGCAATATTGAAATCCCGGCACATTAATGTACTTTATGGCAATAATGCATGTGCTACAGATGTTATGGAACAATTAGCCCACAAAAATGTCAATTGTATGGCCTTAATGCCAACCTCTTGCAAGCTGTTTCAAATTCAATGAAATCATGCTAAGTAAAGAACTGCAACCAATCATGGAAATTAGCGCCACAGACAAACTAGATGTACATGGTATGACACTACCCATGTGTGACCAAGCCACAACAAGACTAAATAGTTTAGAAAAATCAATCTCAAACACAGCAGGCTTAGAAAAGATATTAAAATTATCCTTAAATTGCAGAGTAATGCTTAAACATAACCTTGACGTGGACCAAGGACTAGTTAATGGAGCACTGGGTACAGTTGTTGGCTTTCAAACATACCCACGCGACAACAAAATTCAGTTTGTCAATATACTCTTTGACAAACTTTCAGAAGTAAAAAGGATAGGACGCTCAACAGCTAGATTCCTTCTCTTCAAAGATATGTATGTACGCAGAGAACAATTTTCTCTAACTCTAGCATACGCAGTCACGATTCTAAATCACAAGGTCTTACCCTAGACAAAGCAAGGATAAATATTGGTAACACAGTCTTTAAAGAAGGCATGAGCTACGTAGCACTATCACACTTGCGTACACTTGACGGTCTATTTCTAATCAACTTTGATGCAAGTAAAATAAACGCTGATATTCCTTGCATTTTAGAATACAATAGACTTCGCTCACTATACACCCCCCACCTAAACACATTCTGTTCCACAAAAAGTAAAACGTTATAAAAGAAAAATAAATCAAACAGAAATGCAACAGGATGTCACTGCAAATCCTCCAAAGAGAGTAAAAGAAACTAATACTTCATCAAGTACCACAAGCAAAAAAGAATCAATTAGGGAAAGTAAACCAGGTACTTCTTTAAAGAAGGAAGACAAACTCCAAAAAAAGCAATTAGATACAGAACTACCTGGACCATTTAAATTCTCAAATATAGTTGGTGTAAGTTGCTACGCAAATGTATCAATGAATATTCTATTTCAATTACCACCAATTGTTGACAACATTTACTTACACAGTACAGACCCATTGTGTTTGCAAATGTTAGTACTTCACAGAAATGCAGCAAACAATCCTGACAACACGTATAGTGTTTATGGACTAAGACAACAATTGGACTATTGTGCTGGAATGGTGAAATTCACTATAAACTCACAGGAAGATCCACAAGAATTTCTAATGTACTTACTACAAGTACTGGAAAACAAAAACATACCTATAAATGAAATCTTTCAGATTTCATACATGTGGAAACATACATGCACTCTCTGCAACAATGTGACACAAGAGGAAATCCCCAATGAACGCTTCATATATATATCAATACCAAATTGTGAATCCATTCCATTTCAGCAACTTGTACAAAATGCAAACCATGCTAGATTATGCTCTACCTGCAATTCAGATAATCGCTCCACGTTAGTAATACAAACACATAGTAAATACATAATACTAATGCTTCTACGTTACAATGCAGATGGTACCAAAAACAACTGCAAGCTGACTGGATTCACACATGGTCAAATATCACTTGGTAAGAAAACCTTCACAACAATAGGTATAATCTACCACGCAGGAGCCACAACCAATTCAGGGCACTACACTGCATATATAAAAAAGAAATGTGGATTGTTTGAATATAATGATAGTACCATTACTCTAAAGCAGAGATTACCAGCAAATCTTACAAATGCTTATTTGATGTTCTTAAAACCAAAATTTGATAACTAAACTGTATTTAAACCCTAAATAAACTTGTGTTAAAAAATATAAACTGTTAGAATACTCCAAAAGCTATCTAACTGCTCAAAGATTCTACAACAACTAATCAGATAAATGAATACCACTAAATTAGACCAAAAAATAGACAGTTAGAATACGCCAATTGGTATCTAACTGTCACAAAATGTAACAATATCCAAATAGATAAATTAATACCACTAAAATATATTTAAAAAATAGACAGTTAGAATATGCCAATTGGTATTTAACTGCTCCAAAATTTTATAATATCCAAACAAATAAATAATATGTTACTGCTCCAAGAAAATGCAACAAGCCAAAGTATAAAGCATTAGCCAGAACCAACAAGTGAACACTGAAAACAAACAAACAAATAAACTGTAGCATAACAGAAAAAGTTTTTTTTTAATCCAACATGGATTGTTTTTTCTCCCACAGACCCAATCATTTTAGCAACAAATACAGAAACTGAGCAAATTGCACAGTACTCTGATTTGTAATCTACTAAATAGGAGGGTCCAACAAAAAAAAGTATGTTGATTATACAATGTAATAAGTCATTACAAAATACTAATACTAACATGATATTTTCTTTTATCACAGAAATTAACAAGAAATACATGTACTCCGGTTACTAGACCAAACAGTAAGTATACAATAATAAGGAGAACCATCGCAGCATATCACATCCATAGTATCTAATACCTTTGTTCCGTATACATTTGTTTTTCACCCAAAGTTATAAGCAAATATGAATGTGATATGCTGCGGTGGTTGTGGCCAGGGCATAGAGTCTTGGGTGCATGGCCAAATGGCCATGCACCCAAGACTCTATGCCCTGGCCACAACCACCGCAGCATATCACATCCATAGAGTCAAACATTTAAACTATGCTCTATGGAAACTTTTAATGTCCGCGGACATTATGAGTGTTCTTAGAACACTTTCAACTTGCCAGCGAACAATACGGACAGCGTTTTCAGGACACCCCCTACGAACATTTCAGAACAACGTGATAGTTCTTAGAACACTTTCAACTTGACAACGAACAATACGGACAGTGTCCTCAGAACACCCCCATTTCGTTTATTTGCAAACATTTCAGGACACTGCGAGTGTTCTTAGAACACATTCAACTTGCCAGCCACAACCCCCATTCATATCTGCGAACATTTCAGGACACAGCGAGTGTTCGACAACATCTTCAGAACACCCTTATTTTGTGCATTTGCGAACATTTCAGGACACCGCGAGTGTTCTTAGAACACATTCAACTTGACAACGAACAATATGGACAGCGTCCTCAGGACACCCCCATTTTGTTTATTTGCGAACATTTCAGGACACTGCGAGCGTTCTTAGAAGCGTCTTCAGAACACCACCATCTTGTTTATTTGCGAACATTTCAGGACACCGCGAGTGTTCTTAGAACACATTCAACTTGCCAGCCACAACCCCCCATTCATATTTGCGAACATTTCAGGACACAGCGAGTGTTGGACAAAGTCTTCAGAACACCCCCATTTTGTGTATTTGCAACCATTTCAGGACACCGCAAGTGTTCTTAGAACACATTCAACTTGACAACGAACAATATGGACAGCGTCCTCAGGACACCCCCATTTTGTTTATTTGCGAACATTTCAGGACACCGCGAGTGTTCTTAGAACAGTTTCTGCTTGCTTGCAAAAAAAACGGACACATATTGAGTCCTCAGAACACCCCCCATTCAGTTTATTTAGAACATTTCAGAACACCTGTGATGTCCGCAGACAAATCGAACACAAAAAGAACGTCTAACACATAAAAAAATACAACTTTCATCCTATCTCATACACTCCCACCCTCCCCAAACACTCCTACACACCAACACACTCTACCAAATACAAATTTTGAACAAAGTTTCACCGCGCTGTCCGGGGACATCCGCGAATCCAAGATGGCAGGCGCTACCGAAAATCTGACGCGCTTCATGCCCCCCCGGACAAATCCTCACCAAACTTTGCAAAAAAATTCATAGTGACCAAAATACTTTTTTTTTGCAAAGTTTGGTGAGGATTCGTCCAGGGAGAGCGAAGTTATAAGCCACCCAAAAAGTGCTCTTCCTATGGAAACACCAACTTAACCATAACTTTACCATTTGACAAGATCGGATGTAGAAATGTAGTGATGTTGCATCAATGTTACAGACCAGTCTAGGTGCTTCTCAGAGTTACAGCAGGCAATTTGTGAGAGAAACCAGATGTTAGGATTGAAACCAAAATTCCTCATTCCAGCCTTCTCATGGTTTTTTTAAAACTTTTTATTGGCATTTCCAACAAATAAACAAATAGAAAAAACAACAGCATACAAATGCTACCAACAGATGGCTGTGCACTTCCGAAGATAGACATTGTAATTGTGAATGTCCAAGTCTTCTGCCCTGTATCTCTGCAAGGGATAACAGCACCCACCTGGTCATCAATATCTCTGCTCACAGTGCGCCCACCAGCTTTAAGATCCTTGTGTCCAACATTTCTACCAGGCCTCCAGCCTGTGTATCCCTGCCTGCGCTAGCCAAACCGGGCATAACAGCCCATGCTACTAAACATATAAATACCAGAACATATGCATGCCTAACCCCTGTCCCAGCCCACACGAGTTACCCTCTGCCCCACCATTGGTCATGCGTGCTTCCGTACCCGCTATGCCCTGTCCTTGCTGCTTTCGTCTCACAGAAGCATGTCATCTGAGGGTGCAAACATCTGTTGGACCAGTGCAATCCATGCTGTGACATCTGCGCTGGTTTCCCTCTAGCCCCTGCATACCGCTCTGTGCCACACCACCATTTCCACCTCCGCCCACTTCCGAAGGTACCCCCACCATCCCTCTATGCTGGGGCACTCTGCTGACTTGCAAGAAAGGGCTGTTCTGTGCTTTGCCAAAATGCAGATGATATCCTTCATCTTTGCTACATGTGCCCCAACAGCCATAACTCCAGAGGCTACCCTTGCATTCCTATCCCTTCTTTGAAGGCCCTGTTCGCAATATCCTGCCAGAACCCCAGAATACCGGGCAGGAACAAAACAGATGCAGCATGTCTGCTGACGTGCTCGTGCATATTGGGCAGCTTTGCTCACCCGCCCCCGGGAACCGTGAGATAGCATTTATTTATTTATTTTTATTTATTTCAATTTATAAAGCGTGCAAACTGCCCTCAGGCATCGAGGCGATGTTACAGAATATCAACTTAATACAACATTTTAGGTGCAGGTAGAATGGTTAGGAACAAACAGTTCTCATGTTCCATGGTTACAGGGGAACAGAGGAGCGAGTGCGGGCTACTTGAACAGTTAGGTTTTCAGAGCCTTTCTGAAAACCGTGAGAGAGGTTTCTGTTCTTAGTTCGAGTGGTAGTGAGTTCCAGGATTTTGGTGCTAATACTTCGAAACTGGATCCCCCGGCTTTGGCTCTGTTAAAGGCAGGGATTGTGAGTTGGTGCATGTATATGTCACGTTTAGGTCTGAGTGTTTAAGTTTGGTATATTCGTTCCACTAGGTAGTGGGGTGCTGTTTGTGATAAGCATTTGTGAGTGATTGTGAGTGTCTTGAAAAGTATCTACTCTCTGATTGGGAGCCAGTGGGCCTGTTGTCTTGCTTGAGAGATGTGTTCTCTCCTGGGGATACTGAGAGCTGCTCTGAGTGCATTGTTTTGTGCAACTTGTAATCTGTTTATGTTTTTGGTGGATGTGCTGAGTAGCAGGACATTACAATAGTCAAGTGTTGTGCCTATGGTGGCTCTGGCAACATTGAGGCAGTTCTTGGCAGAGAGGTGGGGTTTTACCGCATTGATAATTTTAGTGGTAAATGCTGCTGAGGAGGCGATGTAGCTAACTTTTCTATCCGTAGAAAAGGTTGAGTCCAGGTAAACTCCCAGGGTTTTTACAGCTGCTAAGACTGTGATTACAGAGTTCTCTATTTTGAAGTTGTAGTAGTTGATGTCTAGTTTTTTTAGGGTCTCTTTGGGCCCACCAGTAAGATGTCTGTCTTGTCCCAATTGAGACAGAGGCCGTATGCTGCCATCCAGGCCTGGATGATGGCATATGTGTGTTGTAGGGTTTTGAGATCTTGCTGGTAGTCACCAGATAGTGGGAGAAGAATTTGTGTATCATCGGCATAATTGGTGAACGTTATGCCAAATTCTTCTAGATCAGTGAATAGTGGTAGGGTGAATAAGTTGTAGAGCGTAGGAGAGGTGCATGAGCCTTGTGGTATGCCACACCCAATGGGGATGGAGCGGCTGATGCCTGGTCTGAGAAGACCCTCATGGCACGGCCCTCTAGGAAGGAAGTTATCCAGGTGGTGACCTCACAGGAGAAGTGGCCAGAGTCTGTGAAGTGTTTCCCCAGGATCTTGTGGTCAACCAGGTTGAACGCTGCCGATAGGTCGAGGCGGAGAAGGAGTGCCGATTTACCCTTGTCCATGTTTTGTAGTAGTTGATTTTTTAAGTCAAGCAGGGCTGACTCAGTGCCATGCCGAGGGTGAAAACCAGATTGCCTTTTTCCCAGGATGTTGTGCAATTCTAGGTAGGACTGGATCTACAGATATGCAGCCTTGTCAAGAATGTTCAACAGGAATGGCACAGTGGTGATGGGCCTATAGTTATTTGGTGAGTCAGGGTCCAGTGTGGGCTTTTTTAACAATGGCCAGACCCATGCTTCCTTGAGGGAAGAGGGTACCATGCCACAGGTGAATGATGCATTAATAAAAGCCATAATGAAGGGAGCTAGTGCTACCGCACAGTCTTTGATTATGCTTGCTGGACAGATGTCACCTTTGCATAGTGATGGTTTTATATGCTTCATGATTGATATGATTTCAGTAATGGTTACATTTCTGAAGGTAAAAAGCAGGGTCTTAGTCACAGAGATGTTAGTGGGATCTGGTTCAGAGATGGTGTGTGCTGGAGGGACAGCCTTGGGCAGGTTGTTGAAATTGATTTTGATTTTTTCTTGGAGTAAATTGATTTTCCCCAACATAGCGTGTTGGATGACGTTACACCATTTCTCACCCTTAACAGTTTGGTGTGTGGAAGAGGGGGGAGTGACCAGTTCATTGAAAATGCCGAACAGTTCCCTGGATTGTGATTTGGCTTTATCAATTCTGATGTTGTAGGCCACGGCTTTTGCTGTGGAGATGGCGTTTTTATATTGCTTGGCAATGGAGAGGTAAGAATCACGTGTGGCAGCAGAGGAGCAGGATTGCCATTTGCTCAAGGCATGCCTTTTTAGTGCTTTTAAGTCGAGGAGGTCTCGATTGTACCAGGAGTCGGCGTGTTTGATGCTTTTTGCTCTTTTTTTCTCTAGTAGGGCAATGGTGTCAACCGCTTGTTTGAGAATGGTGTTGTAGAGATCGACCAGTTCTGTGGGGTTGTTGGAGAGTGGTAGTGCTAGTGCTGATGCTTCCAAGAGGGGGAGAATTCTGTCTGTGGTGAGCATTTTTTTAGACCTAGCGGTGGTGGCCCGCATAGGAGGATTTTGTTGGGTTGCAACTCGAGAGGGAATGTTGAAATGGATGAGGTGGTGGTCCGTCCATGCGCGTGGGGTGTTGGAGCTGATGTCAACATTACAGTTATGGTCCGCTAACCAATCTAGTATGCGTCCTTTGATGTGGGTAGGGGAGTCCACTTTTGTAATGATAATTCAAGGAGGGATTTAGCAAAGGCTTCACTTTGTTTGTCTTTTGTGTCCTTGAAACCGAGGTTGAAATATCCTAGGAGGATGGCTCTGGCGTTAGATTCAAGGTTATTGTCTATGAGGTGTAGAAGATTGGCTTGGAAGTAGATGTAGATTTTTACAGAGTTGGCATACTTTATTTGTATAGCCTTGAGGGTTTCTTTGACTATGAGGGTGACCCCTCCACCATGAGGAGTCATATAGGCTCTGTGTATGAGGAATAGCTGTAGCTGTTTGAATCTGCCATTCCTGGATACCATGCGTGTGTACAACATCACCCTGGCCCATTCACCTGCCGTGAAGGCCCGGCCTACCTCCCTCTCCCACTTGGCCCGGACTGTGAGGTCTGGTTTACTGAGCAAGTCCAGTATCAAATCATAGAGCCTGGAGATTACATGACCACCTTCCGTCAGCTCATAGAGGGCGTCCAGCGCTTCATCCCCACCAAACAAATGTCTGGCCACCTAGTTGTGACCATTTTAAGCCCCCTGTTATATGTCAGGAATTATCCTTTCAGTACACCATAAGTTTCGATCAGCTTGGGACAGCCCAATACCGCCCCCTCTTTACACAGGCCGCCCAAAGTAAAGGCTCCATTCAGTTCCTAAAACAATCTGATGTTGTGAACAACCCTACAATCCCCCCAGTGCCTGCCACCAGGGATACATTAGCAGAATACAGGTCCCGCATTACCATCAGCCTCCACAATCTGTTCCGCAGCCTGCTGCCCAATCTAACCAGGGCTGACATCCCCCCTGAGCTACTCTCGAGACCCAGAGCACCTCCCTCAAATAAAACAGTATCATGCCGTCCCACAACAGCTCAGTGTCTATCGAGGCCTCATCCGCCAGCCAGGACACAGCGAACTGTACTTGTCCAGCTAGGTAGTATGCCTTGAAATGTGGTAGCCTAATGCCCCCTCCCTATAATCTCTCCTAAGTGCCCCTAGTGATACCCAACACCTCTTCCCCCCCAAAGGAACCCTCTCACCACCGAGTCTAGTCTACGAAAGAAACGGTCCCTGGATCTCGTGTGGTATATTCATGAAATGGAATAACAGAAGTGTCAGCACAATCATTTTAAGTAGCTCTGTGTGGCCCGTCTGAGACAACAGGAGCCTTTGCCAGAATTCCATGGACCTCTCAACACTGCAGAGCACTCTCAAGGAAATCGCCTCAAGCTCTGTTCTAGGATCATGATAGATGTTCCCCCCTAAATATTGAAAGGAGTCCCTGCCCGCTGTATCCCTAGATCAGGTAAGTGCTGCCGCCCCAGCCTTGCCAGTCCCACCAGTGGAAACAGTTTTGATTTCGGTGTACTTATGGTTATGCCAGACAGTCTTGAAAAGTCGTCCAGTAATTACAACATATATGGTAGATTGGATTCCAGGTCCTACACGTAGAGCAACATGTTCTCCGCGTACAGCGAGACCACATGCATGTTTCCCCCCAATTGGTATGCTTGTGTCCCTGTATTCTACCCTAAGGAAGGCTGCCAGCAGCTCCAGTGCCAATATGAACAGCATGGGGGAGAGCAGGCACCCCTGCCTTGTTCCCTTACCCAATTCCCACGCTGCTGAAATGTGTCTCCCAGTTTTCACTTGTGCCAGCGTCTTTTCATACAATAAATGTACCCATCACGCAAATCGCAGTCCCACTCCAAAGCGCTGCAGCACGGCATGTAGCCAATCTCTTACTGAGTCAAATGCCTTTATAGCATCGAGCGAAGCCACAGCGTATATCGCCACCTCCCCCCTGGTTTTATCTATTACGTGGTGCAGCCTGCGCAAATTCCAGGATGTATTCCTCCCAGGAACATAACCCATTTGATCGGAGTGTTTTAAGGTGCCAATAACCCCCCTCAATCTATTTGCCAACATTGCAGCTAATGTTTTATCCCTGAATTTCAAGGGATATTTTACACTGTATTACTCACCTTAACGTCCCTGCAACTAAGGTTTTTTTCCTTGAATTTCAAGTGTTATATTATTCCATAGACTTTTTTCTGCACGTGGCCACTGTATATTTCAGCACACTACCAGACCACTAGCCATGGCCGTGTGCACAGCCTTGGCCGTGCCCATTATCCATTTTAGAACACTACCACACCACTAGCTATGGCCTTTGGCTATGGCCGTTGGGCACAGCCACTCCCGGGAGGATAGCTTAGCGGCAACGTTCGCACCTTGGAAGCAAGACTACACGAAGCAACACAGGTTTGATCCCCAGGTCCGCACAGCCTCTGAGTGTTTAAGTGAGTTATAAATACGCAACTAAGGCAAAAACAATTACGCAACCAAAAATACAATTCCTGTAACAGCGCCTCAATGCCTGATACATAAATAAATACATTTTAAAAAATAAATAAATAAAATATTTGAAAACACTTTCAACCCATCACTAAAAGATGTTCATCAATCCCACAATGATTTTGACCTGTTTTGACAGTGGTATTGTTATGTATAAAATATTGTAGGCTTTGAGAACTCACAATGTTTTTAGGCAGTGTGCAATGAGATTAAATTATTTGCTAAGGATCACACACTTTGGTTAAGCAGAGTGCTACAAGCCCCTTGTTTTATGGCCGGTCTCTTGTTGACTGTTGATATACATCGCACAACCCCAACTAACCACATTTAAGCAGCACGGAAAAGGAAAAAAAAATGGCTAGCTGCAAGAATGACATATGCCCAGGTACTTTTGCCTTCATAGTGAAAATCAAAAGCTGGCACCCATGAATATGTGCATAGTAAGTGAACATATATCTTCAAGTGAAGTATACAAATGTAGTTCAATACATCTACTCCTTAGACAAAAGTGTGTAAGACAAAATAGCACTGGACTTTTTAAAAAAGTAATGAACACCAGAATAAATAACCTGAGAGAGGAAATGTTCCAGTAAATATGCTAGCAAAGTATAAAGGATGCTCACCTTTTAAACCCAGCAATCTGCCATAAAGTATTCCCTGGAGAAAAAAAAAATGCCAATACAAAACAAGTGCTTGTGGTCTTGTGAGTAAGCGTCTGCACTGGGAGCAGGACAACCTCAGTAAAATCCTGGTACCCAAATATTTGAGCAAACTTGCCAACCTCAAAAATAAAACAAAGGGGTTGTTTCCGCCCTCTGAAAGAAAGTTATGGTGTCCACCCATATGTGTCCTTTAATCAGGGGGAAAATAACTGCATCATTGTCCAGGATTGCAAACTCTCCTGCCACATCATGGGCGAATACTCACGACTTACTTGCCCTCTCCTCATTTCCCCTCATCACCCCATGCCTGGCTTTCAATAATATTCTGCTTTATAAAGATAACTTGAAAAGTACACATACCATAGTGTCACTGAAATATATAAATCCTTATAGAACTATGTTAGGTAAAAAGTGTACAATTGTGGCATTATTCCCCACATCTTGACTGGGAGACTACCAATACCAGAATGCAATTTAGCAAAAGGGAAAAAACGGTCTCTGAGTGCAAAACTTTCAAGGACTGACAATAGCACGGTATAAAACAAAATAATGTGGATGCTGTGTGTTATGAGATATTTAAAATTAAGAAAACACACAGCATTCTGTGTAGTAACCGGGTCCGACCCTGCTTAGTTTCAAAGCGAGGAAGGATCCAGCCCCCTTAAGCCATGTTGCTCTAAGTGGTCTGGTAAGTAGGGCTCATTTATTAGGCAACATGGCCTTATGGGGCTGACCCCTCCCTCGCTTTGAAGCTAAGTAGGGTTGGTCCCAGTTACTGCATGGATGGGAAACCCACTATAGCTGTAGAAATATCATTTTTAATATTATTGACTGGGAGACTACAAATACCAGAATGCACAAATTGTTTCAGAGTGCAAAACTTTCAAGGTTTGACAGTGGCACAGTTAAAACAATATATATATATATATATATATATATATATATATATATATATATATATATATATATATATATATTCGGATGCCCATTTGGTTGCCCATGCATGCAGTAACCGGGACTGACCCTGCTTAGCTTCAAAGCAAGGAAAGGACTGGCCCGTTTCTCTAAGTGGTCTTGTAACTTTGGATTATTCATCAGGCAACATGGCATGAGGGGGCTGGCCCATTCCTTGCTTTGAAACTAAGCAGGGTCAGGCCCAGTTGCTGCATGGATGGGAGGCAGCCTGCAGTCCCAAATGCTGTCTATTTTCTTAGTTTTAAATATCTCATAACACACAGCATCCGCATGGATGGGAGACCTGGATGGCTATTGTGTCACTGGCGAGTTTTCACCCCGACCTCACTACACATACCCTTGGCTATCTGTAGTCCTATATAACCACGGTTTTCGGGAAAACGGGGTTCAAAAAGATAATCCTTTCCTGCCCTCACCAAGTGCCCCCCTCATCTGTGCTAGCTCCCCCCACTCCCCAGATGGCCTCCTCCCCTGCCCTCTTCCTTTCCCCCCCAACAACACATGATATTTTTGTAATGCGGTTTGCTTTGAGATGTCGTCTATAGTCAAGACTACAGAAAACTCTGGGGAAAACTCAGTCCCTAGATGCCCCCCAACTCCAGAATTTCACTTGGTGCCCTCTAGCCACTCCCCCCACCTCTAGCCTGATGGCATTTGCATCTTTTTTGACCTGCAATGCCTTTGTTCCTATGTTTCATTTTCCCATATCCTCGGCTATATCATCTGCTATCTCTCACAATGAGAGAAAAACAAGATGGCGGCTGTTTCGTTTCTAAAAAAAACCCATTCTTTTAATCTACCCGAGATATAGCTATCTATGTTTGAGACAGGGGCTGCCCTTCTCTGTCAAAAATGTAAATATCTAGTGCACAGAAAAACCCCAAACCATAAAAAGCACCATTTTGAACGCTTTGTACCCAAGTTGTTTCGGACTTGGTCCAAATCCGTCCAGTGGTTTGGGCTGTGCGCTGCAAAAATTGACCTTGTTTATCTATGGGAAAATGAATGGGAAGTAGGCCGCTACTTTGGAAAACAATTTCTTTTTTTCTTCTTAATAACTTTTTTATTTTTTAATGAATCTTTACGAAACTTTGCACTTTAGGGTGGCCCGCAAGTCCCTAATCAAATTCGGAATTATCCGTTACTCGAATCAAAAGTTATTAACAATAGAATTTTAAGAGATTCCTATTGGAGCCCGACTCACCTTAAATATAGGGCGGCGATGAAAAGATTAGGTGCCCATTAGGCACGAGGACCATTTCAGCACAGCTGCTAAATGTCAGCAGCTGCACCTAAATCGTCCTTACGCCAAATGCGCAGTGCCAAGTTGGCTGTTGCATCATTGTGGCTGCACCGAAAGAGCCCCATCAGCCACAGTGGTGCGCAAAATGGCCTGCAACGAAATGCTCGCGCCAACAAAGGGCACCCTGCATGAAGCTGCCCCACAATTGCAAGGGTAAATCACTTTCATGAAGATGTGCTCAAAATATTAGTTGGCATTGTCAGGGTTGCAAGGCATTCTGCCCTCAACACATGTAAGCATTGGCAGTGTAATGAAGTTCATGAAGCTATACCAGCCATATGTGTCTGCATTGCCAGAATAAATCACTGACATGAAGTTGGACCCTGGCTATATATTAGCATTGACAGGATACATTATTTACATGAAACTGCACCCACAATAAGTCCAAGCATTGCCAGGGTACATCACCTTCATGAAGCTGCAACCACAATAAATGTCAGCATTTACCCTGTTTATCACTTCCATTAAGCTGTGTCTACAGAATATGGCAGAATTTGCTTTTAGGCTATATCAGACCCTGATTATGCCCTTCTTACTCAGAGTTTTGCTACAGTTTTTAACCATTAAGGTGACTGCATCACACGGGTTATGACAGAGGTGGGCAAGCCAGGCAGAGCTCGAGCCCGCTTGGGCTATTTGGCTAACTTGAGCTTTACCCACGTTTTTCTACCACAAAAGGCTCTTAGAGATACAAGGGATAAATAAAAACATCAAACTTTACCTCAGTTGCAGGCAACTTACCCCCAAAACATGCTGCCTGTGCACGCTACCACCACTGAATAGGTTTCTATTTTAGGAAACACTGTGTGTAGTTTTCACACATTATACTGTTTCCAGCTTCATTGAGATGTGCGGAGAAGGGCTACTGCAGTGTTCCTGGGTGTATTCAGCTTCAAAGAGAACCTTGTGCTGCAAGTGGCTGCCCCTTCCTAAAGAGACGGCAGGGTACCCCTACGCAAAAGGAATTGGGGTATGAGTCATATGAAAAAAAAGAGTGTTCCTGTTGACCATTAGTTTAAGTAGTTTTGGACAGAAATAATTCTAGTTAAAAAAAAAAAAACAACATGAATGGGCAAGATTAGGAAAATCAACAATGTTGCTATTCCATTACCTCCACGTACCTCTTCCCCATCCCAGTACTTACATTTGCGTATGTTCATGCTCACTGGAACTTTTTTTAAGCTTTTTTCAAGCTGTCCTCCTCTGCCCGATCCCCTCCCTCGAGGTATAACCTCCCACTCACCCAGTACACAGCAGTTCTTTTGTTCCCCCCGGATCCTCTTGGTGCAGGGTTCTCGTGGGCAATGGCGGCTCACCTGTATGGCTGCTGTGGGTTGCTGTGGGGTGCTGATGTTCCTGTCAGGCCTCCTGCGGGGATGCAGGGTCTGGCAGCGGTCTGTGCCGGTGTCCTCGGGCATCAGGGGTGTGCCCGTTGGTATCCTAGTGGCATGACTCTTCTATGCCTAGCCAGGGGTCCAGTGCCCCACCCGGTATTGCCGCTAAGTGTGCTGGGGTTGGAGGGGTGGTTACGGGGCCTCTGACCCCATTCTTCCTGTTTAATGTTTGGAGGTGCGCTGCTCCGGTAGATGGCAGGAAGCGGCTCGCTGGCCTGCTGTGCGGGGGGCCGCGGGCTCCCACATCTTATACCTTCTTGTTTGGGCTACTGGCGCGGCCCGCTGGCCTGCGGTAAGAAGGCCGCCGGCTCCCATCTCTATGGCATCCATGTATGGGCAGGTGGCGCTACCCGCTGACCTGCATTAAATGGCTGCGGGCTCCCACCTCTGCTGCCAGTGTGTGGCTGGAGGGTGTCATTGGTTTGGGCCTTGGCACTCTTCCGGCTCTTACACTGGAGGGGCCAGGGTTTGATAGTGCTTTTTCCCTTTTGGTCCTCTGTTGCGATGGCAACAAGGATGCTGCCTGGGACACTGCCTGGGGTTTTCCTGGGCTTTTTTCTGCTTTTAATAACGGCTCTGGTCACTGGGGGGTGGAGGGTGCTGCATTGATCTTAGGGGTATACAGAGATGGGAATGCACACTGGGCCCAGCTGCATTTGATTTGAGACCTTTGGTGCACCACCTGCTATCCCATTGGTGATCAGCATCCCTTCTGTACGACTCCTTGGTCTCAGTCTCTCCTGCCCTCTGGATGTCACTTTGCTGGTGGTTGCTCCGGTCCTATCTCCGGAGAGGTGTGCCCTGGTCCCCGGCCTTACCAATCATTCTTACCACCGATGCCAGCGGCCTGGGCTGGGGTAAATTCTCCTGGACTTGACTCATCAGGCGAGGTGGTCTCTTCTGGACTTGGCGAGGTCCTCCAATTGGAAGGAATTGGCTGTTCAGCAGGCCCTGGTCGTCTTCTGGCCTTCGAGCCAGAGGAAGGATGTTGGGTTTCTGGTGGACAATACTGCTGCCCTGCCATCAGGCGGGCACGGGGTTAGACTCCTTGGAGGATCCTGCTTTGGCCATCGGGTCCTGGGCACAGGCTCGCCTGGTCTCCGTGCGGGCGATCCATATCTGGGTGGTGGACAATGTGACTGCGCACCATCTCAGCAGGGTGTTCCGGTCTCTGGGGAGTGGCCCTTTTGCCCCAAGGTTTTTCTGGAAGTGTGTCAGAGGCGACTTCTGTGGTTGGACCTCTTTGCCTCACCTGCAATGCTCAGCTTCCCTGGTTTTGCATTCAGATCTGTCCCCGGGAGTCTGGGGAGTGGATGCTCTTTCCTTGGCCTGGCCCATAGGACTTCTTTATCACTTTCCTCCAATTCCCCTGTCAAGGGTTCAGCCCTGTCACTTATTTTTGAGCCCCGGCACTTATTGTCTCAGACTCACTTTAATTATGAAGTGGTGATAGTCAGTGCACCCATCAACCACAATGGGCAGGTGGGAGCAGTATTGTAACCCCAAATATGTGGAGACTGTGGGGAGCAGCTATGGGTGGTGGCAACATTTGCAGGGAACTGCCCACGCGCAGTGTCACAGGAATGCTAAAAAATGTGTGGGCTCTGTCATTTATTTTCCTTTTACAAATCAAGCACTTCCAGGAGCACCCAATGTGGGCAGGGGAGAGCAGAGCCCTTACTTCAACGCCAGCACATTGGCAGGGTAGATGTCTGGGCTTCTTCTCAGAGTAAGGCCAGCAGTGCCCAGAATAGGCAGCAGAGCATCTTTACAATGTTTGGCGATCAACTGCATGTCATGCTTCTCCCCCTGGCCAGGCCCTCATCCACTACACCGTACCCCTCCCACCCACCAACTCGCCAATACAACTAGTGAAGCCTCTTGGGGGTAATTCATGGATTATTTGCGCCGACAAAACGGGATTTGTGCGCCATTCGGCCCGCAAATCCCTGTTCAACAAATGGGGATTTGCGGGCAGAATGGCACACAAATCCCGTTTTTTTCGGAGCAAATAATCCATGAATTACCCCCATAGTGTCATAACAGTTAGCAGCAGTCATGCGATGAATACATGTAGCATTATATGCCCTGTTGTGATCAGGTATGCATGCATATAACTCAAAAAGAAGTTGGTGTAATGGGCCCTTTACTCCAAGTATACTTTGCTTTCGGTTTTAGCCCCAGTTCGTGGTAGGTGATGGTCTCTCAGAACTTGACACACAGCGTCAAGCTGGACAATACTAAATGAGACACTTATCGGAGATGTGAAACTCATTCAGCGGTGGAGTTCAGTCGTTAAAGGCCAAGGGTCTAATTCACAGAAGCGTTTTATGGTGGCAAAATACAATTGGAAAACGCTCTGTGAATCAGGGTATACGGCTATACATAGTCTCCAAGAGCTTGCACCTGCCTCGGACTTATCATTGCCACATCCTCTCTACACATCCTCATTTCACCCCCGCTCCCTGCCCCCGCACCATACATCTCTCCATCCAATCTTATCCGAGGGCTTGTAGTCATCCAGAGCTTTTTTGAATGCATGCCACTTACATCAAACACGTGCACGGGTGCATGCCAACACCAACACACACTTAATTTACCAAGTGACTTCAGAGCAGAACTGCCTTCCTGTGAAAGTCAAAAGTCCTAACAAATACGCGCACAAAAGTGAATGTTTATTGTGCAAACGAGAAAGACTGCGTGATTTCAAAGGACGTCGAGCTATTCCTCCCCCATTCTCCGGTTACTCCAGCTCTCCCATTTCTACAGCTCTCACATTTCTACAGCGCTCCCATTTGCTCCCATTTCTACAGCTCTCACATTTCTCATGTACTCTCTGGCGCATTCATTTGGAAGTGCGGTTAAGAGGAGGAGGTGGGGGGAGAACCACGGTGAGGATTATTAGGCTTTCTATCTGCCCACCCGCGCAGTGAAGCCGTGTCCATGATGCAGGGCAGTACAAGGCCTGGTTTCTAAATTCTAATCCAAAGAAAGAGCGGCCTCTGCGTGTAGCTGTGCCCATAGCTCTCAACTCACACGCTTTTGGCGGGTGTCACCCGCCTTGTAAAGGGCTGACTCACCCGCCAAGCCTCCTGTACGCCCATTCATTCCTATGGGCGTCTCACCCGCCAAAAACAAAATCGGGTGATTTCACCCGCCTTTACGACACAAATGGTTGAGAGCTATGGCTGTGCCCGCCCCTCCCTTATTCAACCAAACATGTGCATGGCCCCGCAATCGGTGCATTTATGCGTTTATAGCAAACCTATGAGCACAATTATAATTCATACATTACAAACTAACACTATCTTACGTTGTAAAATGCAGCATTTCTTCTTTGCAACATTGTGCATTCCTGCCTGCCAGCTATGAAAAGCTACTACAAAAAACCGGGTCCACTGCAGTTTCCAATGGGAACATAATCTTTAGAAAGGGGGACAGAGCCCAAATACTGGGAGAGTCCCAGCAAACCCAGGACGGCTGGTCACCCTATTCTTCTTGTATAGTCCTGGGGTGAGGAGGCAGAATGGCAAGTATGAGCTTTGCGTAGTGGGGACGGATAACCTTGCCTTGTATGTGTACATGGCATCGCTATAACCTCAGTAACGTAATTTCTGTGATTTACCTAATATGCTAGTTCAAGACTTTTATGGACATTATGATTATTTTGACGGCCCGGCTCAGGCATGGATATTGTTGACCCTGGTATCCAGGTGTCCACACACGAGTATCCCATTCTAAAATGGCGCCAGCACAACTCTCTCCCTTGCTCCCCGATCCCCCCTCCCCTATCTCCTTTCCTCCTGCAGGCCTCCCTTCTCCTGCAGGAATGCGAGAAGGTACTTATGACCTCGTTTCGAAACATAACAAATGGTAATTTTTGTTTCGTTTTTAATAAAACCCTTTTGCGCCGAACCGGCGAAACTTCAGCGCCAAGTAGGGGCGCCGAAGCGTCCTGTTCGGCACACTTATCTGCGTATAAACAACTTTACAGCTAATGCTGCCATCAAGTGGTCATTGCATATATTTTATTTGCAGTATTTTTTAAAATGAAAAGCCTTCAACCTTCACGGTAAAGTTTCCTAAATTTACCTTGAAATGTTTCATCAATTGCGGTAAAATGTGTCTAGTAATAAAGTAACGGAAATAAGAGCACATGCAGTGGTGAGTCACGGCCGAACAGTTCAGGAAGTTATGGCTTGCTGGTAATGTCCGAGCCATCAGTAAATTATGAAGACTGGTGATCTTTTTGAATGAGTTGTCAGATCGAGAGATTCACAAACAATTGCAAGCAAAAATACAAATTGACCTATTGACCTTATCTTTATTAGTAACTGAACAGAACACGGGATTACGATTTTTTGTATACACGTACACACATATATATATATATATATAAAACCAACAATAACATTGTTAAAGGGACGTTATGGTTAAGTTGCACTACTTAAAACCTACCACCTTCACTGCAAAATGTATACTGAAGGAACTTTCTGGTTCCACTGCCCTACTAAAAACCTATGAATTAAACCAACAAAAAACATTTTTAAAGGGACGTGAGGGTTAAGTTGCACTACTAAAAAACCTATGAAATTCAAAGGAAAAACGTTGCTACAGGGACGTTATGGTTACAGGTAAAACCAAAAATCCCCAGAAATTCACCAGTTATGGTAAGCTACGCAACCATAACTTGCTCTACCACTGTGCACTGCAAGGACTAACACTCATGACCTCAAAGATGACATCACAAATGTCATTGATGACATCACTGATTCCATCACATGTCTGGCTCCCTCTTTTTTGTTCACTGACATATGTAGGTCAGGTGGTTTTCTTCACTGACAGGCAGGAAGTGAATATTCAAAAGGTACTACATTTGTAGACCTTACGCTTGTATTTGTATTTTATTTATAAAGCGCTCCTGGCCCTGGGGCATCTGGGCGCATGTTTAGCAGCACAAAGTGTTACAAAGCATTTACAGTATTTACATAGGTTACAGTATTTACATGATTAGTAGAGCAAGTGTTACACAACATATACAGTATATACAGATGTTACATAGTCTAATCAGGCAATACGCGGTATTGAATAAGGCAATACAGTGTGAGTCAAATAAAAGCCAAAGTGAGAGCCGGACAGATCTAGGTACAGTAGGGGCAATAGATTCCTGTTATGAAGCTAAACTTGTGGGTGTCCAGTGAGGTCAAGTTCATGGAGTCAACGTTTAGCTTTGATCTTAAATGAATGGAAGAAAGTCCTTCTCATATGTCCTCATACTCTTGTTCCTAAGGGTTCAGTCACATCATGTGATACATGTACATAGGGGAAGAAGCAGACCTGAAACACAGCAATCATTTCTGTGCAGGAAGATAATCTGGCTATGAAGACTTTCTGGTAATGCTGCTGCTTTTTTGCTTACTTTACTTTACCGGTATATGGGCATATTTGTGTGCGTTGTGGTATCTATGTTTTGTGTGCAGTAGTGCAAATCTGTAGTATGTGAGGGGGGTATTAGCTACTTATTACATGTTTCACAGTATGCGAAACCCTAAAAATAAAGCAATCATTATACTATGTAGCATGGCAAAAATTTGAATATTGGACCTCTATGATGCATGCTGCAGACAATGGCTACATTTCTGCAGGAGGTGGTTGCTATACTGGAAAGAAGTATGTAGTGCAATGGTGTTTATAGCAATGGATTATGTGCTAAATTATGTCTCTCATGAAAGTTCTCCAAATGACCTCAGATAGTTTTGTGGCAACATTATATTGTCAATCCCTTGTGGAGGCTTGTTATTAAAACTAAAGGCACATGTGATGGCATCAGTGATGTCATCAATGATATTTGTGATGTCATCTTTGAGGTCATGGGTGTTAGTCCTTGCAGTGCACAGTGGTAGAGCAATTTATGGTTGTGTACCTTACCATAACTGGTGAATTTCTGGGGGTTTTCGGTTTGACCTGTAACCATAACATCCCTGTAGCAACGTTTTTCCATTGAATTTCATAAGTTGTTTTAGTAGTGAAACCTATTCATAACGTCCCTTTAAAAATGTTTTTTGTTGGTTTATTTCATAGGTTTTTAGTAGGGCAGTGGAACGATAAAGTTCCTTCAGTATACATTTTGCAGTGAAGGTGGTAGGTTTTTAGTCATGCAACTTAACCATAACATCCCTTTAACAATGTTCTTTGTTGGTTTATTTCATAGGTTTTTGGTAGGGCAGTGGATCCAGAAAGTTCCTTCCGTATAGATTTTTCAGTGAAGGTGATAGGTTTTTAGTAGCAAAACCTAACCATAACGTCCCTTTAACAATGCTTTTTGTTGGTTCATTTCATAGGGTTTTAGTAGGGCAGTTTTTCAGTGAAGGGGATATGTTTTTAGTAGCGCAACGTAACCATAACATCCCGTTAGCAGTGTTTTTTGTTAGTGAATCTGATAGGGTTTCAGTAGGGCACTGTAACCAGAACGTTGCTTTAGTATAGTATTTTCTTTGAAGGCGAAAGGTTTGTGGTAGAGCAACTGAGCCATAACGTGGCGTTAACAACATTTGTGCATGGAAACCTTGGCTGCCCTCATGACGAACTTGTTGAAAGGGCAAATTCCCCTGTGTATGTATCCATTTGTACCACACCTTCCCTTTTCTAAGAGTGTCTGTGTATTATAGCAATTGATGGTGTACATGTGAAATGTTGGGTAGTGTGCGAGTGGTTTTTCTTTTTCTGTTATCAATGCATGGTGAGTCTGTGGCGCACAGTACTGTATCAGATGGCTGCAGGGGAGTAATATGGAGGTTTCCTAGGGAGACCGAACCTGGCTGGCGTTTGTGCAATCACATTACAAGTTTCCGTAGGGCCCAAGTACTGGCCGCATCTTCCAATGCACGTTTCAGTAGTTGTGGGAGCGCACGTCTGTCTGTTGCACAGCTATTCACATGCGTAGGGTATCCGGTGTGTGCTGGTAATGCCGCCCCTGTCGCCAGACCTACGGATTCATACGGTAGGCTACGGCATTTCAAGCATTCATGGTGACTGTGTGGGTTGCTGTGCAGACCTACCAATGAATGGCTGCAGCTTGGCTGGCTCTATGAGGCCCACTGGACAACAAGGAATAGCAATCTCCAAAGTACGGTGGGTGGGTTAAATGTTGCATTAATTTGATTGATGTGCTGCTTGCCTTTCCATGACCCGTAAAACAGACACACCGTCTCTGCAATGAGCACTGTGACGGAAAGTGTCAAGGGTTTGCCAGCGGGTCGAACAGTTGGAGTAAACATTTAATTGCAGGTTTAACAGTCTGCAGTGAGTCTGCAAAATGGCATAGCTGTTGCACCTTGGTCACTCACATACAAGTGCATGTAAAGAGAAGGAAACAAACAGCACTTTCTTCGGAGCGCAAAGAATATCAGTGGTGGTTAGAAAAGTAGTGTAGCCGCATGGGTCTCGCTGAATACTTCTTTTCCTGCTCCACGTAATGAAGCTGCGTTTCACATTGTTGTAAGCACTCTTATTTCACAGTGTATTCATGTCCGTGAATACTGGTCCTACGGCTAATGGCGTACCATGAAGTAAGTGTCTGTACTGCATGTGACGAGAACTGAAATCGAAGCACAAGGCACCAGTGGGTAGGGTACTGCCCTTCCAACAGTGCACAGGTATAATTTCCTGTACAGTAAACTGCACAGCTGCTCCGGCCATCAACAGGAACAGTCGTGTATGGCAGTGGATCCTTAAAACATCCTTGCACCCCATAGGCTGCGCTGCAGACCCTTACCTGGCAAAGGGCATTGTATTGTGCATGTACTGCGACGCGCAACTCTACAAAGGGAAAGTACTTTGAAGTGCTTGGAAAGGGTCGGTCCGGAGCATGACAATGACAGACGAGTATTTAAGTGAGGGCCACCCAACATTTCCCTCTCTTTGTGCACTTCCCCTATGTTATCACTGTAGGTGGTGCCCCTTCCTTACCGGGCCTTGCCTTCCTTGCCTTCTGTGTGGTGTGTTACAAGATCAAAATAAATGGAACGCAACTGGAAGAGGAAAAACGTTCACTGGAAAAAGCTGCTTTCAGAGTTGGAAAGGCACAGATAGACGTCTTCACAATGTACCACGCTTTCTCCATTCCCAGATGAAATGAAAAGTAACACAGCCACATCTGTGTCTGCGTAATGCAATAAAAATGTATGCATTAGATGGGAAACATACGCATGACCTAGGCAAATACCTCTTTCATCGCAAACAGTATGAAAACTCTGGTAACATATTGTGCACTTTTCCCTCCACAATGAAGAACAATAATGGCGGCATGATCACGCGTCACCAAAGTCTCACAAACACAAACCAAAAGCAGTCACTGCATTGCAGGTACTCCATACCAGTTCAAATCCACATAGTAGAATCCAAAATGGGCAACCAATGCACAGTGTGTTCCATTCACTTTCAATCAATGTATTCCGAACTCCCCCAAAAACCGTGCACAGTGGCGCGTGAAGCAAACAGCCATAACCTTAACTTCCGCATTTGTATCAACAAGTTTTGGTTCTCTCTAGCTTGGACTATTGTAACAGCCCCTTTTTAAATCTACCTGCCTCTACTCTCCGCCCTCTGCAACTAATCCAGAACAGGACTGCGAGACTTGTCCTTGGCCTCAAGCCCTGGGATCGTATATCACCAGCTCTGAAATCTCACCATTGGCTCCCAGTGGATACAAGGATTAAATTCAAAACCCTCTGCATTGTCCACAAGGCTTTCTGGGGCCTGGGTCCAAAATACCTTCAGCTATCCCTCCGCAAATACCTACACTCTCAAGCTCTTCGCTCCTCTGCCTCCAACACCCTCAGGGTCAGTCGTTTTTCAAAGAAACAAGCTGGGGGTAGATCTCTGTCTTCGGCTGGTGCCTCCCTCTGGAACAGCCTCCCTGCCACTTTAAAACCTGAGGAGAACCATCTCTGGTTCCGGAAGCACCTCAAGTCTTTCCTCTTTTCTTCTGCTTTCGCTCCCCCTCTCCCCTGCTGATCTGTTCTCTCTTGGCACCGTGCACCTGGCCACCCTCTGTCCTCTGGGCCCTGATACCTGCTCACCATGCCACCCTCCCGCACTCCCTCCGGGACACCCTTTGCCCTGGGGTCTGTATCTGTACCCATACAGCCCCCCCTTTTTCTTCCTGCACTTATCAGACCTACCCTGTCTGCTGCCTTAAACCTAGCACTTGCAAATTGCTGGCTGCACTACCACTGTTTGTTGCCTTTATTATTTATTTATTGTTATTTATCTGTTTCTCCTCTTCTTCGCACTCACCACTTCTCCCCCCTTCCATGCACTTTTCCTCTCCCCCTCTCCAACGCACTTGCGTGTTCTCAATGTCACTGGGCCTAGGAAGATCGCTGTTTTGTTCTCCACTGTTCCCCTACCTTGCCTTGTCGCGCTCTGAAACACTTGTGTACGAGCGCGATAGAAATAAAATATCAATATCAAAATACACTGTGTATCACAGTTTGTGCGTAAAAACCACACCCAGAAACCTTATTCAGCGATGCTGTAGCATGCACAGGGCCATTGCTATGGCCGCCATCTGCGAAAGGGCAGGATGTAGCACGTGCAACCTAGTATCTATCGCAATGTCCGTGGACTTATCGTGCTTGCTGTGCGCGCAGGAGTGAGGTAATATATATCAACCAGGGCGGGGGATTTCATTTGCAGTGGTTGCTCTCAAAAGTGCCGTTTTTTTTTTTAAAGCTGCTTCCATAGAAACAATTTTATTTCTGGTTTTTATAAGTGTTTTTGTTTGTTGTACTTCGCCTCACATTCTTACAATACCGTCTTCAGTGCAGTCTGTAGATTTGAAAACAAAATGTCATTGCCACTAGGCGACAAAGAAATGCCATTTCCATTGAGAAGGTGCACATATCGATAACCAATTTTGTCATTCTCACAGGAGTAAATCCCAGCAGCACGCAAGAAGTTACACATGCTTCTGTTGATAAGATGACTTCTGACCTCTGGCTGACAACATTAATTGGAATAGTTATAAACCAGACTTTGTGGTATACCTAAGAAAAGCACCTTCGCAGTGGGAAAAATGCACTTCACTGCTTACATCATCTTTTTGAGTTGATGGTACACAAGTGAACAAGCCATGGAACCCAAAAGTAAGCCACCATAGTGCACGACCACAACGTATACAGTTGCGCAAGTGGCCACTTGTCGACATTCTGCAAGCATGTCTCCGAAACTACACACATCGACACTGCACCACTAAGCGTCCACTTCCTCCAAATTCAAATTGCCATTAAAGCCTCGTTCCACGGCACGCTGGAGCAGATCTAGCACAAAGCGATCACCCACTATGAAAACTGTGCGTCTCGCCATCTCTGCCAGCCTCACTACACAGAGCAATGAAACAAAATATGGCCGCCCTTTCCTGTGACGCACAACCTGACCACCTGTTTGGACAATTTCCACAGTCACATTTCCATTGGCCAACATGGTGAGAAGCGCAGATTGTGGCACATGCCCTCTCCAAGTAACACTAGCAGTTCTGTACAACAGTCTCCTGCGTACATACCACACCCAGAAAAGTTGTTGCGCAATCCCTCAGCCTCCACAGTTCCAGTTCCATGGCCACCGTTCTGAAAATCCCGGATCCGGCTTTCGTGCTCCGTGCGTGCATGGGGGAAGAAATGTCAACCTGGGTAAGGGCTTTCAGCTGTAGGTGTGGCTCTGAAAAGAGCCGTTGTGGGTTTTTACATTTAAAAAGAAATCCATTATTATCTGCTTCCACACAAAGAGCTTGTTTTCAGTTTCATAGAGTAGTGCGTTTTCTGTTCGCCCTCAGATTCTTACAGGAACCTTTTGAATGCATCTTGGAAATGAGAAAACAAAACAACATTACCAATGGACGACAACAAAATGCCATTTGACAGCAAGACCTCTGCATTGGCAGAACTAATGATGTCATTGTTACAGAAAAATATGCCACGAGCACACAGAAATTCAGACATGCTTCTGTTGCTCAGACACCTTCCAGCCTCTGGGCTGGATAGAACAGACAATATAAGTGGTCCATACTCTTCTTGGTGGTATGGTGGAGAAAACCACCTGGCCAGTGGGAAAAAGCCTCTTCACTGCATTCATCAGCCTCTTGAGTCGACAGAGCAAATGTAAAGAAGACACGTAACCCTCTGATCGACCCTCCCAGGTTCAACCTGGGTCCTTCCTCTCCTCTATCTTTGTCTCTACCTGTGGTGTTCCCCAGGGGTCTAACCTATCTCCCTGGCTGTTCAACCAATACCTGGCACTTCTTGCCCACTGCATTGCTGCACTCTGCCCCAACTTCCAGTGCTATGCGGACGACACCGAACTCATTTACAGGCTATCCTCAGCCACCTCCTTTCCCTCTCTCATCTCCGACTGTCTGTCCGCCATCCAGGAGTGGTGTGCCGCCAATTATCTCTGCTTTAATGCCGGTAAGACAGAGATTCTCCTCATCGGCACACCCACACCCTCCTTTCCTGTCACTCTCTGGATGGCCTCTCTCAGCGCTCTTCCTACTCCCACCTGTGAGGCTAAAAACCTTGTGGTCATCTTCGATTCCACACTCTATTTCTCTCCTCACATTTCCGACGTCTCTAAGAAGTCACACTATCAGCTGCACCTCCTCAGGGGTATTTTTCCTTTCCTCTCCTTCCCCCAGATGCTCACCGTCTCCAGAGCTATGGTTCTCTCTAGGCTGGACTACTACAACAGCCTCTTTCTAAATTTGCCTGCTTCTACTCTCCGCCCTCTGCAACTATTCCAGAACAGGACTGCGAGACTTGTCCTTTGCCTCAAGCCCAGGGATCGTATCTCTCCAGGACTGAAATCTCTGCACTGGCTCTCAGTGGGTGCGAGGATTAAGTACAAAACCCTCTGAATTGTCCACAAGGCCTTTCTAGGGCTTGGGGCCTCAATACTTTCAACTCTTTCTTCCTAAATATCTTCCTTCCCGCGCTCTTTGCTGTTTTCTGTATCACTACAGTCCCACTACAGGCACTTGACACCCGATGCCTCCACTTACCCTTGCACTTGCCACCTGCTGGCCTTACCTTCACTTATTGCTATTTATTCTATTATCCCATGTACTGCACTATCCCCTCCCCCTTCCCGCTGCACTTTCCCCTTCCCCCTTCCTATGCACATGTGCGATCTGAATGACACTTGGCCTAGTAGGACCGTTGTCTGTCTTCCCTCTGTTCCCCCTCCCTTGCCTCATCGCACTTTGAAACACTTGTGCATAGGCGCATTATAAATGCCATATCATATCAAATGCAAGCCGCCATAATGCATGACGACAACATGCACAGAAACGGAACTGGGCAGGTCTCTGCAAAGTGCGCGCATATCGCCTAAACTGAGGTCATCGATAGCGCACCACAATGCGTCCACAGCATCCAAACCGAAATTGCCATGAAAGTGTCTTTCCTGGGCATACTTGTGCAGATCTATCACAAAGTCATCACCCAAAGTGAACACAATAAGTTACTCCATGTCCGCCAGCGTCACTACGCACAGTAATGAATACCAGTATTACCAACCCTTCCTGTGCTCCACACCCTCAATACCCAATTGGATAACCAACACACTCTACCATTTCTATTGGCCAGCATTGTGAGCAGCGCAGATTGTGTCACGTGCGCTTCCCAAACTACCATGAGGGCCACGCCCCAGTAAAGCACAAACAGTCCGTCTTCCCTTTCCACTATCCTCATCCCACCACACCCTCATTAGGTATTGTTAAGTAGTCACACACGCATCCACCAATCCCATCCAAAACGTCAGCTTCTAACATGGTCAGTTCTCCACAAGACATCATATGAACTGTTACAAATTCAGCCTGCAAGTGTGCTGTTATTGGAAAGCACATCCAGTGGAAAGTTCAGTGAAACATTGCAGGATTTGTGCATGCACATTCATCCACATGAGCACCCATCACCACAAAATAAATGTATGAAGATTTTTTGGCAGTATATTTACAACTCTGTTATAAGCGTCCTTTATGTTTTTGAAAAGCATAGTGGTTTCCCCCCCCACCCCATCTCCTACCATGAAGTGGCGCTTCAATGGTATCGGCTTGCAATGTTTTCATTTAGCCATATCATACAGTGTATTAGCGAAACAGGAACTCTCTTCTTTCCTTCCGACAATGCTACAAATTGTCTTTGCCACTAACCCATCTCCTACATAAATCATAAAAATATGGCACCAAAGCCACCACTGAATGTGTCTTACCAACATAAAGGCAGTTCCCAAAATGTCAATGTGTACACCGCTGTGGTTCTTTGTACAATGCACTATTGCCACAGACTCTTTTTAAATCTGCCAGCTTCTACTCTTCCGCCCTCAGCAACTCATCCATAAGACGACTGCGCGACTTGTCACTGGTCTGAAAGCCAGGGATTGCATCTCGACTGGACTAAAATGTCTGCAATAGCTCCAAGTGGCTGCAAATAATAAAATAAAAACCCTGTGCATTATGTACAAGGCCTTCTGGCACCTCAATACCTTCCACTCTCACTTTCTAAATGTGTCCTTGCTCAAGCTCTTCCCTCATCTGCCTCCTAATCCTTCAGGGTCAGTTGCTCCTGCACACAAGCAGTTGGAGGTAGATGTCTTTCTTCTGCTGGAGCCTCCCTCTGGAACAGGCTCTCTGCCTCCCTGGAACTTGCAGAGAACCATCTTAGGGTCTGGAAGCACCTCAAAACCTTTCCATGTGCTGCTTCTTTTTTCCCTCCTCTCCCCTGCTCACTTCCTGCCTAAAACTGCTTGTGCACTGGTTTCCTACCCACGCTCTAATCTGTGCCCCAGCCCACCTCGCTCCTGATAGTTCCACCCCTGCACTCGCTTTCTGCCAACCCCCGCACTTGGGGAATGTTTTCTGTATCCCTAACAGTCCAACCACCACTTCATGTCTACACTTATCCTTGCACTTGCCAGAACCGGCCGTAGTGGCACTTATTGCTATTTTTTGTTTGTTCCCATGTACTCCAGTGTGCCCTCCCCCTTCCGATTCACCTACGCACTCTGGATGTCACCTGGCCAGCGGGATCAAAGTCTCTGTGTGGCCTCTGTTCCGCCTCCCTTTCCTCGTGGCGCCTTCACATACTACTTGTGTTTAGGCACGGTACAAATCCCACAGCATACCATATCACAGCATATCATATGAGACACATACTGCATTCATAACAACAAGATACCTCCCACATACCTTGTAGACTTCACAAAATGGTCTTTCCACTGTTATCCATGTACTACAAATGTTAGAAATGTGCTCCCACAAAAGCAGTATGGAATGTATGTTAGCAACGTTAAGCAACTGTGTGCAGAGCATGCATACAAACAGGATGCCTGCCACTTCCCTTGCATGCTTTCGCCATAGCCTCCTACATTTCTCAGTACAACCAGACCTTCTGCCACAGTGTTTGTGTACACACCACAACCAGAAACCACATTGCGCAATGCCTTAGCCTCCACAGTGCCAATGCCATAGCTGCCATCCTGAAAGAGCCGGTTGTGGAACGTCTAATCCTAAAAGTACAGCAGAATCCGTGGAGTTACCATGCTAGGAACAGGAGGAGGGGGGTGATGTAAAACAGGGTAGGGGAGTGTGTCTTTAGTACTGTCTCTGAAAACACTTTCTTTTGTCATGTTTTTGTTATGTATGTGCGTGCATACATTTCTTTTTGTGTTTTCTCCATTTCGCTCACTGCCCGTTTGCTTCTCCTCCTGACATTTCTATCGTCTGAAGGTCAACGCTTCTCTTAAATTTCTACAGGATTCTCTGCAACGCTTCATGCAGAGGGGCAAACAAAACAGCATTGGCAATGGAGGTAAAATACATTTCCTTGGAACCACTGGAAATCTTGCTGGTTATTAATGCTTTCATAGGCGGTGCAGAACATCTCAGCACTGCACATAAAGTCACACATGCTTCTGTTTATCCAACACCTCCCGACCTCTGGCTGTTGACAAAGTACACTGGCATGGTCCCATGCTCCTCTTGGTGTTATCAATAAGAAAATCACCTTGGCAGTGGGAAACATCTGCATCACTGCTGTCATCCACTTCTTTAGGTGAGCGAGCAAACATAAACACGACATGCTCCAAAATGCACGACCACCATATCAACAGTACCGACAAAGGCCACACATGTGCAAAGGAGATCCATGAACCCAATACCCCACTCATAGACTGTGTCCCAAAAAGCCTCCACTCCTTCCAATTGAAAGTTAGCAGCACAGCCTCTTCCATGGCATACCTGTGCAGATCTTGCACAAAGGTATCCCCCACGATTAGCACTCTGCGTCTCACCATCTCTGCCAACGTCACTGCATCGCATTTTGGGTGAAAATGTTCCTGTGAACCACACCTGTCACACCTCATTGAATAATCCCCATAGTTCCATTTGCAAGGCAACCATGCTCAGAAGGGCAGAATGTACCACATGCCTCTTGCCAGCTACAGCGAAGGCCGCACCCCAGAAAAGCAGACATAGTTCTTCTTTCGTTTCCACTATTACATTTGCAACTCTCCTCATTAGGTAGAATGAAATAGGCACACAAGCATGTAGCAATCACATGCAAGACCCCTGCATTGAACATTATTATTTCTGTACAGCACTCCAACGCACTGTTACACACTCACAGTACACATGTACTTAGTGATGCTGACGAGTTCTTCTCATGGCGCAATGTGTTAAGACACTTCTTCAAGCAAGTTTCCTGTACAGGGCAACTCATAGGAAACAGAAATAGTAAGAAATTGGGCCCTAATGTACAACGTGTTCACTGACCTACACCATGTGCTAGTGAATGTATATTACCTCCCTTTGCTATTTCCACCATGTGTAAAATGTTCTCGACAACCACTCTTCAAAGGTCGCCAATCCTCGGAGAGATGCAGAGTTAACCCTGTATGGCAGCTTTATGTGGTGCAGGGTGTGCCCAAGGCCTAATCTCTTGGGTGCATGGCCTACGGCCACTGGCCATGTACCCAAAAGTGTAAGCCTTGCCCAGACCCTTCACAACATATTGGCGCCAGGAATGGGAACATTTGCCGCGTGCCGCAATCCACAAATGTACCATACGATCGGTGATATAAAGGGCAACCCACACCAAAGGCAAATGGCGACATGTGGCTACCTACTGTGCAATACGTGCAATAATGTACACCATATGGTACTGTATGCATATCAGTTTACTTGTGCTCCTCTACCACGTTTACAATTTCCTGCCCCACCATTTTCTAAACGTCACCTACCTCGGAAACAAGCATACTTTAAACGGCATGCCTGCATAATGGTGCTGTGGCTATGGTGCAGGCGTAGGCTCTACACCATGCACCCACCAGTGTAGGTCTTGCCCACACCCAGCAGTACATAACAGAGTCATGCAGCTGAACAAGTGGCCAGGTGCATACCGTGCAACCCTACCACTTCTAAGCACCCAGTACTTCACCACTACACCCAGTGGAAACACTACATGACGGGTCACTCCATGAGGTTCAGGCATGCAGTAAACACTCTACAATGTGCTACCAATCCCCACACCCATGGAACCAACATTGTATACGTTGCTGTGCCATCAGTGACCACGGAAACAGGTCGCCTCACCAGCTACGGTGCTGTAATGCCGACTGCCTGCAGTCCCCACACAAGGTAGTCACTTGTGGAGGCAGCCGCGAACTGACCCAAGCCCCGGCTCCTGTCGCAAATTTGGTGAGAATCCGTCCAGCTGTACGGGCTGTAGCCGTGTGCAAAGTTTTTGCCCATTCAGTCTATGGAAAAATAAATTTGGGGAACCCCCATAACTTTGCCCCCCTGCACAAAACCTCACCCAACGTGGCAAAAAATGCAGAGCCGGCCACATACTTTTTTTGCAAAGTTTGGTGAGGATTCCTCCAGGGGGAGTGAAGTTCTAAGACGGCCATAAAGTGCTCTTCCTATGGGTTTAGCAACTTAACCATAACTACATGGATGGCCGCTACCGCAGGCCATGTAATGTATATAACCCCTGAAATTCAGATAAAGCCACCATAACTTCGCACCCCCTGTTGCGCAGCCTATGATCACAATGATGACATCACAGATCACATCGCTGATTACATTACAACACTAACTGGCATTAAGCATGGCCTTCAGCCATTGTCAGCGTGCATGACCAAATATATTTTAACACATGAATGGGTACTAGTCATGGCCTTCAGTTATGGACAGTGGTCACAACCTTTACCCATGTGCACAGAATATTTTAAAACTCTAACCGGCTACCAACCACAGCTTTTGGCCTTTACCAGTGGATACAGCTTTCAACAGTGCCCACTGTGTATTATACAGCACTAATCAGCCACTAGCTATGGCCTTCCGCCGTTCCCACTTTATATTCTATACACTTAACAGCCACGGTGTTCAACACAATACTATCCCGTGGCCACGGCCTTTGGATGTGCTGACTGTATAGTTTAACATATTAATGGGCACTGGCTACAGCTTTCAGCGTTGCCACTGCATATTTTAAAACAGTGATGGACTACTAGATATGGCTTTTAACCATGCACATCGGTATGTTTTAACACTAATCGACCACTAGCTATGTCCTTTGGTGCTAGCCAGTGACCCCAGCCTTTGTCATGACCAAGTCCACGGTCTAAATTATTATTAAGGTACTCAAAGTTTTCATGCATGAGCTAACTTATAAATGACGTAATGTCTAATTCCATCATTGATGTTATCAGTTATATACAATGTAATTAGTGTTGTCACCAATGATGGCATCAGTGATGTGATTTGTAATGTCATCAGCGGTCTCATACAACATGTAATTAGTGATGTAATCAGTGATTTGATCAGTGATGTCAAAATAGTGGTGTAAGAGGATTCAATTCAGCACTACAGCCAAGTTAACGCCTAGTCTAGAATACTGAATGAAAACCCTTATTGATATATCTTTAGGTCCAGTTCATGCGTTCTGGATGACTACCCTTGTATAACACCCCTCTCTTGGAATCCCCCTGACCCCACTGAGCCAAGAAGTAATTCTGTTTTGCAAGTTTAAAAGGTTTATTTGATAAATTAAAATATATATCACACTTTTTAATAAATTAATAATTGAATATCACACTTAATCTGATATGGTAAATATTAACAACGGAGAATCTGGCACTAGCACACTTCTTTAATCACTAATGAGTTGACATGAAATGGATAAGGTAGCACACTGGTAAATAGGAACAAAAGTATAATGTGGTAGAGGATGCTTTATGTAGGCTCAGGTGGATGCAATATTCAATGAATGCAGTACAGAAAATACGCAATATGATTTCAACCAAACAATGTAATCACTTTTCTCTGGCTACTCCCCTCCCCCCCTTGATGCAAGGCAAGGAAATGGAAGGAAAACACACAGTTCTCAGAATGCAATCAACTGTAATTCAGTTCAATCCAGCAAGCTTAAACAGAAGTTTGAAAACACAGGCAAATGCTTTGATAGGTGCTAGCAATGAATGAGAAATATGCTGGAAACGCTCTTAATTCCCTTTTAGAGGTTCAGGATGAGTGGTATCTAGTTAATATTAGTCCAGGCTCACACTAGCAATGATGCAGGGATAGTTAGCAGGTTAAACGAATTTCTGGCAAATGAAATCAGGCAGCAGCAGTTTTTTTACATGTGAAGAAATTGCAAATCGTGGCAAAATTCGCGGATGCGCCGAGCGCTATTACAAAGGAACCGCAAGGACTATCTCTACCGTTTTGGGGTCCTAGGAAAGCCTGGGATCTCAGCTTCCAAATGAAAGTTATTGCAAGTCTCTAGCCCAAACGGTTGCGGAGATATGAGTAATTTAGTAAAGGTCGTTTTTGGTTTTGTAAATTTTAAACGCACACTTTTTCAAAATGACAAATTTTACTAGAAATGACAGGTGACAGATAGGAGGCAGTTCTACTTAGGTTAAATAGATTGAATTAGATGAATTTAAACTAAGAGAGGTATTCTGAGTTTTGCTAAGTACTCACAAGAGATTTTGAACAGGAAAGCGACTTGGTCACGATCTTCAGTCTGGTCAGGTCTTTCCGGATTCTCCTCACAGCGCCTGGTCTGGTCTCGGCTAGGCACAGCACTGCTTTCTCTCTGGTCTGGTCTCTGCTAGGCACAGCACTGCTTTCTCTCTGGTCTGGTCTCTGCTAGGCACAGCACTGCTTTCTCTCTGGTCTGGTCTCTGCTCTGGATAGATTGAAGTCTCTAGTTTGGCTTTCTGGAGTTTGATGGAGGTAAGTATGGATTTTTCCGGCAGGGCTTCCAGCGGCAGATGAAATTGAATGTCTCTATGTGTCCTGACTCTCTGCTTTTATCTGTTTCTTGAGAATGGGTGTGTGTGTTGCATCACTAGACTTGCCCCTCTCATTCGTCATTGGTCAGGCTTCCATTCCTCCGCTTGATTGGCAAACTGAACTGTGAGTCAGATTGATGTCATTTTATGATCTCTTGAAACAACCTCCCTTATCATCTGTGCACCCAAATATATATATGATCAAAATCCATACTTCAGAGTTACACAGTTGTTTGAAATTACATATACATGGTGTGGCTGAATTTAGCCATGTCTATGTCCAAATCTGCTCATTCTAGGAGCTTGCATTCAGGGAGGGTACATAATTGACTTTTTAACTGCTTTTTCAATTTCCGACATGGACCCAACTTTACATACATGTGTGCAGGGGGTAGGGACATTAACTGATGAAGTTTCAGATTTTTAACATGCACACATTTAGAGTAATATCCACTTTTCCGCTAAAACCCCCCTGAACATACCACCGGTTCCTACCACGTCTTAAACTGTGGGCAGAAAAATCACAAGAATTATGGTATCATTTATAAAATTTTCACATGTCCGCACTATGAATTATCCCCCTTTTTATAAAACCATATCCTTGCTGCAGGGGTGTGTCTTTTCAGGTCACATGGTACAGAAACCAGTCTTTCCAGTTTCTGCCAAGCCAGCTTGCTTCTCACAGGCAGTGCCCCTCCCAGCTTCTCCAGGAGGAAGCCACTTTTTACGACGTCTGTAATAAAAACCTTTGCCTGAGTGGAGAGGGCTTTGTTCACTCTCTGGCAGAGCACAGGAAATTCAATTATCAGATAGATGGCATATCCTTAGTGTGGGCAGCAAAAGGAACATTGGCCTGGGAACATAGTTGTGACTCAAGTTTCACTCCTGATGGGATCCGTTGCTAGGCAAAATCAAGTTCCTTAAGCCAGACCTTCAGCTAACTTTTTGTTGCTTTTAAAATAACTTGTAATTTTACACATGCAGCTAGAATGCTGATTCTAAGTGCAAAACTATGACATTTCAACAGTTACAAAGGCATGTGACACCAAACATAGGTCACTCATTTAATTTAACATTTTCGATTTTGGTGGTTTTAAATCCAGTTGCAGTTAGGCTTAAGCTGCTGACTCCATAGCATTTTTGTTATAAGCATTGTTTTTGGGCTCTTCATTTCCCAGATTTTGTAGGCACACAAAACTCCATTCTGCCAAATGTCTGCTGGTGTTCAGTGAATATTTTGCACATGTTGCAAGGTTTGAAATAGGCATTTTGCTTGCCTTCAGAAAAACACACAGTGGGTTTTAAAACGCCGGCTTTTGGATAGTGGTGAGTACTGGTACTGCACCCATTTTTGGGATTTTCTTGGATTAATGCATTCTAAACAGGAATGGTTCTTACATGGTAGTAAATCCTTGCTTAACATTGTTTTGATGGGGCTCCTTACAGTAAGATGGTTATGTGGAACCCCACAAAAAGGGTTGAATCTTTAAAGTGGTCCAATGAGTCACGATTTCAGCAACTTTTTGACATCAGTAAAAGTGGATTTTGTTAACAAAGACCTTTCTTTACCCTGGTGGGTGGCAAGTTAGGTAACCATTTTGGTGTGCGCACAACTGCGCAGCTTTCCTGGATTTCGGCGCACATGTGGGTTTTCCGCCATCTTGAATTTCCTAAGCCCACAGCACCAAATGTTGTAGCAGGGTAGCTTAAACGTGGGTCAGGACACCCTACAGTGGTCGTAGGCTGTGTAACAAGGGGTGCAAAGTTAAGGTAGTTCTAGCTGAATTTCAGTGGTTTCATTGCGTTAAGTTCTCAACTTAACATCCCTGCAACTAAAGTTTTTGCCTAGAATTTCAATTTTAAAAAAAATGTATTGTTCACCTTAATGTCCATCACACTAAAGTTTTTTCCTTGCAATCCAAGCGTTTTGTTGCGTTTTGTTATTCCAAACATAATTGACATTAATAATACAAACAATTGGGCTAATGAAAACAATTTATAATGTGTAGAAAATAAAATAAAAAGGAATTGTGCAACCGCATTCTCTCAAAATAAACCTATTCTTATAAACATTTGTTTGCATATTCATTTAACTTTTAAAAGTGTTTACATTTATATGTACTGTTGATGAATAGAACGTTATTAAAGTGTTACAGTAACTGTGTACAAAGACTACACTCAATGTATCCTAAAATAAATCTTTACAAGACTACTGCCCACATATATACGTACATTTTTTTTAAAAAACCGTTTTATAGCCACGGCTACCAAAGATGCATGTGCGGCTAAATGCGGCAATGACTGCGGAGTTTTACCCACGGCTTCCACAGGGGATAACCATGGCTATAATGAAATTCATAAGGATATTTAGTTTTTTTAACACACATAGGGCCTCATCACGACTTTGGCGGTAACCCTTAAATCCGGCGGTCGCGCTATTACCGCCGGATTTAAGGGTCTGCCAAATCAGGACTTCGGCGGATTTCACCCCAGCTCTTTGCTGGGGGTAAATCCGCCGAAAATGTGCACTATTACTGCCGGCGGTAAATCCGCCGGCGGTAGGAGCGCAAATTTTCCCCATTGAGCCCAATGGGGAATGGGGCATTCCCAAATGGGCTCAATAGGGAATGGGGAATTACATTACCGCTGAACTCATGATCCACCGCTATTAGCACCAGGGTGTTCGGCGGTAGGGCTAATGCCGCCGGCAGTAATACAGCCGGCGTTACCGCCAAAGTCGTGATCAGGCCCATAGTGTTGAAAGGATCAATTAAGGGTCTTTGATCCTTATATACAGTATGTGTTTTTAATGTCTATTTTTATAACTGAAAAGTTGGTCCTGAAAAGGACTGTTTTGCGGTTAAGGAAAACAAAGGTAGGAACTGGGAAGGGAAAACACTAGGATTCATACGTATAACAAAAGGTAAAAAAAAAAGAACATTTATTTTTTTCCCACTTTATGTTTTGGACATTTTTTTCAGTTTCATTTTCTAAAGAATGGGGTAAAAAATGACACTTAAAAATATACCTAGCATTAGCAACTGGCCATATGTTCTGAAAGAGCCGTGACCCAAGCATCTACAGTGCCACGTCCCACCTCGATCATGCTGTGACAGGTTTTGCAAATCACGATCAAATTAGACAGATCAAGTGCAGGCAGGATGGACTAAGATTGGGTGTTAGTTGGTGGAAAATAGCTGGTAATTGTATTGGAAGTCTGTGGCACAGATTATAAATACTGCTGTGCTGATCTTGCTCCATGTGCTTTGACCTTATGTTTCACATGAGCCTTCCTACATGATTCATCCACTTCATCCCAACAAACACGGACAAGATGTTGAATTAACATGGATGTCCCCAAGATTTGCAACGGCTTGTGTGAAGATCTCCTCCGCCAAACATTACCACAGAAATTGCACATGACCTCCTCCATCTCCTTTTTGCTGTGTTGATCCTTTACACAGAAATATTTCCAACTATCAGCAATAATTTTTTGTAGACATTGCTTCTTCCATGGTGGTAAAGCTGAAGCCACCCACACCACTTTATCATAACTGCTGGTCGTAGCCATTTTAAAATGCAGGACCATGGAGGAAAAATAAAAACTGCAAAAATACACAACACAAAAAGGAAACAAAAAAGGACTTTGCCACTTAATATCAAAAAGCTTTAAAAAAAACAATTGACAAACTACAAAGCACAAGCCAAAGGTATAGGAAGAAGAACAGTAAAAAAAGATAATGGATCGCAAGGTACTGCTTTTAAAAGTTCCTGAAGGCTTACAAAGAAGTTCACCCACCAAGAGACAAAAAGCAAAGACAGAAAACAGGAACGAGATGCTTGGGAGAGGGGTATAGCCGCAGTTATTTGATACATCAAACTAGAATGTGTTTTCTGCATGCGCGGTTACGCCCAAGGGCAATGACGTGTTTGTGCCTAAATTATTGACCAATCACCTAAATCAACAATAAGACGCGCATGCATGTGGTCGAGGGAAGGCCCAATAACCGAGGTGCTGTTATAGGAATATGTCTTAGTTGCGTATTTATAACGCCCTTCATACCCAGAGGTTTCTAAGCATTGACACGGGGATCGAACCTGTGTTGCTTCGTGCCGTCTTGTTTCCAAGGCGATCACGTTGCCGCTGAGCTATGATTATATTTACTGTATTTACTAACCAAAATACTAAAATGGACGACACATTTTGAGTGTAACCTATCATAGTTTTTACAACAGTAACATCAACCAATTACTAACACCAAAACACACACATCATACATACACTACTCATACAAATTAGTAAAAATTCAAACTAGGAATAATTTTCCTGTAAACAGAGAAAGACTGCAAATATCATGGCTGGTTTGAAACCTGCGTGGCTGTTTGGAGACAGTTGAATGTTTTGGTTACTGGCTTTTTGTGAGAAACACAAAATGTACAATATCCCACAAAACAGCTTCCTTTCCCTTCTGCTAAGAGCAAGTGTTTCAGATGCATATGAGCTCAGTCATGTTCACACCTTAACCAAAAAAGGGCGAAAAACCATGTAGTTACCAAAAATGTACATATTTTAATATTTATCAAAAAAACATCACAATTCACAATATATTGCTATAAAATCAACAACATGATCAAGAGTCATTCTAAAAAATCACATCTATACATATATATTACACACATATGGCAAAGAAGCTAATACTTCAAACCCTTTTGTGCCTGAATGGGGAGTAGATCTATGTCTCTACTACCACTGTTAATAATGCCCTTCTTAATTCATATGGGCAAGAGGTTGTGCCACACATATGGCAAAGAAGCTAATACTTCAAACCCTTTTGTGCCTGAATGGGGAGTAGATCTATGTCTCTACTACCACTGTTATTAATAATGTGGGCAAGAGGTTGTGCAAACACTTACAGAATGTGTTTCTAGAACCTACATGAATTTCAATCTAGCGAATAAACACAGAAATAAATCCACATTGCATATCCTGTTGGTGCTGTTTTCAGGGCACTTAATCTTGGTTATATGTTCTCATTTTCACATATGCCATCACACGCTAATAGCCATATTCTCAATATTCTACAATACAAACAAACATTTGATCTTAAAAACATGGTATCTTTAACTCTTAGCATGACACATCTTTCATAGCATCTGTTTCAACTTCACCTCTATTCAAAATATAAACAGAAGGATCTACTAATTCATGGTGTCATTACTCCCAATAATCAAACGTATACCCAACATTTTTCGTGTTCAAAAGCTTAAAAAGATTCAATCACAATTTTATGCTGTGCAGGTCATGCTATCAGTGTGTATTTCCACATAAGTGTTTCTCATTCTATTAGCGTGAAATACCTCCGTCGTTGCTCAGGACCTCTATCAGGTACTGTAAGTGTCCCGTTATTTTCTTCTAATTCTGTCGCCTTCACTATTGTCGAGATTGCTCTACACAAGAAAAAGCATATTCATGTCTTGTATTTGAGACTGCGCTATCGATAATTAGACAACACACTACACCCAGTCAGTGCTTACCAACTATAAGCTCCGTTACTGGGGTTCTTCCGGTGTACTGATTACTGTTAGTTTCATCCTTTTCAGCGTTCCGTCTTATGGACGCCACGTCTCGCTACTTCCCGGTCAACGAATTTAGAGACCACATGTGTTACACCGCCGTCCATTTGGCTCTATGGAAATATAAATGCCCGTGTGATTAGTTTCAATTTGAAAATGATTCCGGTCCTGCATTCTACCCTGAACAAAGCTTACCGGCTCAAATATTGCAAAGCAAAGACCTTCCAGTTGTTATACGCGTAAAGTATTTCACGCTATTCACTCGATCCTGCTCCTTCCAAATGCGTAATGGAGCTTCTCATTAATCTAGTGAGGCAAGACCAAAATGTATTGTCAAATAAGGTAGACCGTGGCAAAATTATACTCAAGGACTATTCGTCTTACCTACCGAGTGTAGTTCTTTCCTGCAGTCTCTCACTGCATCGGCGCGTCGTCTCCTGATCTCCAAAACGGCAGAGCGATCGTAGCTTATAATGGAACGCTCTAAATCACATCGAACATTGTCTTTGAGAGCTTCCACCTGCCATCTTTGCGACAAAACTTACCTTTGGCAAAAATTGAGATGGACCACAAGATTTAATGGTAAAATTGAAAAATCACAGAGAAATGTTAATAAAGTAGTTTCAGCATTCATGAGAGACCACATCCAATTATGGATTTCAAACAACGTACAGTTCTACATGGCCAATTTCTATAGACATGAGGGAGTACACGTTACCGATGAAGGAAATGCAGTGTTTCTTCATAACATCAAAACAGTACTCCAAATGTTCTAAAATACGACACTCAGTGTACCCCAAAACAGTCCTTTTAAGGACTACTTATTACCTATAAAAACACAAATACAATAAAATAATGCCCAAAAACATTTTTTAGTATAACTGCAACTAGAATTCTTTGACTTTTTCATAGCTGCGGTTACAAATTGTTAGTTCAAAGGGATGGGTGGCTCACATAGGGTTCATACATATATACATATTTATGTAATACTTCTTAAAAAGGCCTCTTTCAGGTACAAGGGTATTTTTTCAGCCTAATAGCCGGGGGTAAGAGCTCCAATTATTGCTGCGATTACCTGCACTGCAAAATCCTGCTTCACGTTGGACAATATGGTAAACGCAGTTATGGATCTATTTTTAAAAAATAAAAATAAAACTGCATATATGTGTAAAGTCAATCAGAATAAAGAGGTGAGAGTATACTTAGGGGCCGATTCATGAAACAAATGTGCACCGAAAAAAGTGGAGCAAGCTGGCGCAAGCAGGCGCAAGCGCGAAAAAGGAAGCGCACGCTTGTGATTCATGGAAGTCCCTGCGTGTGTTTTTCTCGGGATGTGCGCCAGACCTGTGCGTGGTGCACGCGGGTGCACACGTCATTGCAACATCCTGAATGCTCCGTGCGATGCGCACAGGGAAAGCGCACAACGTCTGCGCACACACCAAAAAGGGGGCGGGACACGGGGCGTAACACGCGGAATGGGGAACAACGCGTGAAAAAGAAGGCATAACTGGGAAAGTACTGCAGGGAAATGCACGGAATGCCCACACGCACGCAAACAACCCGTATTCATGGATTCAAATACGGGAAACCCGCCCACGGCAAAAGACGCACATAGGCGTCAACGCATCCGCCACACGAAGGCAGGCTGAAGCATCCCCGTGCACAGTATAAAAGTGCGTGCATACAACAAACACGTATATACAGCTAAGATGAATGCCGCATTTGTCGCAGCACTGATTGTGGGACACCGCCGGAGGAGGAGAATAGCCAGGGCCCACATTTCTTGACCCCGGACCAGCCTTTTTGGGATGCTTGACGACCACTTCTATGGCAGGTGTAGGTTTCCACCTCATATCATCCTAGACCTCGTCAGGGAGTGGTTAGATGACCTTACTTCCCCCACCCTGTGCTCCCAAGAATTGAGCCCCTTGGGGAAGGTGCTCAATGTCCTGCATTATTTGGCCACTGGGCCATTTCAGCGGACCACTGCCATAGTGGGGGGGGGTCTCAAAGGCCACGCAGTCACGCTGCCTACACCAGTTGTTGGCAATCATCACTGCACGCCCCTCAGTCCGCAGGCACATATACATGCCCAGAACACCCGCAGAAAGGCAGGCCGTGGTCCAGTACTTTTACAGGGTGGCACACTTTGCCAAAGTGCTCGGTGCCATAGATTGCACCCATGTGGCCCTACGTCCATCTAGGGCCACTGAGCACATCTATCGAAACCGCAAGCACTGGCATTCCATCAACGTGCAAGTTGTATGCGATGCTAAAGGAATCATCACCTCTGTCTATGCAAACTACCCTGGCTCCACCCATGACAGTTTCATATACAGAATGTCTGCCCTGAGCCGGCCCTGGAAGCTGGGCAGCATGGCGACACATGGCTCCTAGGTGAGTACAAATGCCTGTGCACATGCATGCAAGTCACACAGACAAATACCCAAACCCTAATAATCTCAACTATTATCACCTCCCCAGGGGACAGTGCCTACCCTCTGAGCAACCACATGATGACACCAATCCGGAACTCCACCACACCACCCCAGGTAGGATACAACGATGCCCATATTGCAACTAGGGGCATAGTGGAGTGCACATTCGGAGTGCTCAAGTCACGCTTCCGCTCCCTTGACCGCTCTGGTGGGCAGCTACTATATGCACCCACAGTAGTGTGCAGGATCATTGTGGCAGCATGTGTCCTGCACAATGCTGCAACACGGCGGGAGGTACCAGTGGAAATGGTGGTGCCCCCACATCCCCAACCACAGGCACAGGTGTTGGCCATGGGAGGGGACAGGGCACGTGGCGAGGCAGCCCGGACCCAGCTTGTGGCCACATTTTTCACCTGAGCGGAGTGCACAAAGTCCTGACACATACCAGCACATACCGGCACATACCAGGTAACAATCGATGATGACAAAGAGACAGTCAACTGTCACAAACTTATCACCCTGAGAATGTTCCCACGGAAGTGCCACATTGTGTGATCCCTAGCTACTTAAAAATAACCAATCCTGTATGGCCAAAAGGAACACATAAAAGGTGTGTATCACACACCCCTGCAAAACAGTCCATCACAATCGCTGGTATGTCACCCAAACCCTCCCAAACCACATCACCCTTGTCTGCTACACCATGACATGACATGCAATAGCAAAAGACAAACACATGACCAATAATATACAAAGAGACACGTCATAAATGAAAACTGGCATGAGACAATGATGCCTGACATGGAATCAGATGAAATGACTGACCAACAACCTCCCACACATACAAAGTCAGACACAAATTCTTTCCAACAGTCGTAGCATGAACACAACACTGAATGCCCGTTTACATGCACATTGGGCATGGCAAAATCCAAACCCCCAAACCTGTGTGCTGTTTGTGTCTCCTGCAACACACTGCACAGCACACAGCACTTTGAGCAGCCATTGTGTTGCAGATACACCTTGAGCATCACATGAAAAAAACGAATGAAATCTACAACCAAATGACGCATGTACAGGGTACCCAAATGGCAATAGATCATGTGCTGCATGGACACCGCGGGCCTGAAAATGCAATCTGTGTGCACCTGTGGCCATGGAAGGGTGGATGTACGTGTGGTGGATCATTGTGCAACTGTGTGTGTCATTAGGGACATGCACTCAATATATGCATGTGAAATAAAGTGACCCTCAGTGTCCTGTACACATCACATGTGAACATTGCCCATGTGAACACCCCAGCATGTCAAACCACACCAATCCCCTGACACCTAAAAAGTAAAGACAACACAGGAACAGGCATTGAGCAGCATAACACATCATGTGCATATTACCCCACAATTACAATGTCAGAGTGAGTGCCCAAAACACTGTAGGCCAAGCCAACTGTCCAACAACAAAAGGCCCTCACTTACACATCACTGTGACCTTCTGAACAACTGTCTCTGGGGTTATGTAGCCTTCTTCCTTCAAGTCTACCTGGCTACAGGATCACCCTACCCCTTGGGCTCCATGTTCCAGCTTGCGTGTAAATAGGGTGCAGCCCACTTAGAGGCCACCTTGACTGGTAAAAATGCCAAATCACAGAGAACTCCAAGTAGATAAACCCACAAACCAATGAAAAAGGCTGTAAGCACAAAAAAACCCTGGAAGAGTCTCCAGTAGATGACTTGAGGTAGCAGGAAATGTCAAAGCACATGTACAAACACAATGATAGAACAACCAAGGTAGCACAGTTGAACAATGGTCCAACCGGATGGGTACCATTCACGGTACATAAAATACAATGATGATGCAAGAACTGATGGGTACTGTCACAGCTCCGGTGTCCAGGCGCAGGAGTAGCACGAACCAACCTCCCCCTCCGTGGTCTGGTTGCCTGTAAGGTCAAACTAACACAGGCCTCTGAGTCCCTGGTGGGGAAGCAGGGTCAGGGACATGTTTCATGGACAGGCATTGGTATTCAGGATAACCGGAAAGAGGGGCAGGAGAGTGGATGTGGATTTGCAAGGTAAAGTAGGCAAAATACAACTAATCACAAAAACACATACTCAATCAGAGAAAACATGTTCATCATGCACATTGTATCAAATCAGTCAAATGAAAGCCAAAGAGACACTTATCTCTGGGGTGATTGCTGGCCTCCTGCCTGCGCACTCTCAGGTCCGGTAACAGGAGCACTTCAATGCTGCAAAGAGAGTGTGAGTTACTAATCTGAATGTGTGTTTACAACACACACATACAACCCCATCCATGCCCCAAAGTAAGTGACATCTCCACAAACAAACTACCCTGTCTGCTGCTATGTACCCATACGTTAGCTTGGCCTACCGATGGGACATACACTGTCAATGCAGTAATGCCGGAGCATGTGGCCGCATGGGAAATGGAAGACCAATGGGTCAAGAATCAGACATGATACAATGGTCCCTGGGTGAGCTGCTAGATGCGTATAGCAAGGTGCAACTTCAGTACAAGTTGCGTTCTGGCCGCCGCAGATTTAAGTAGGTAGTGCACGTGGCAATTTGCACATGCAAATGACATGCACTCACCACAAGTCTGAGCCTCGCTGGTTGTCCCTGTGCGCTGTATCAGTTTCTGGCCAGGAAGGCTACTACCCTAATTACTCTGTTTCAATGGAGCAGGGGGTACTCGAGGATATGTTTGATGGCCCCTGCGTGTGCCCCTGACAACTAGTAAAGGCACTTGGCATTTGGCCCTTAACGCATGTCAGCTGTACTGTGTGCTTCTCCAACAATACCTGGCAAAGCCCCACAGCATTGGTGCCACTTAGCAACCATGTGCAAGTGGCCTGGTGGAAGGTAGTCTGTGGTGTGGGCCCTTGTGTTGCTCACCTTGCCAGGAGCTCCTAGAAACACGTCTGCTTCTGTCGGACGTCTGAGGACAAGCCCTGTGCATCTGCTTGCGCACACATCCACAAGTCTGCACCACAGAACGTGCCCAGTTTTCGGTATTAGTCGTCCCTGTGTCTGCTGGCAAAGGTAGTCTGGAGGCTCATCTTCCTGCAGAAAGGGCAATGAAATAAATTAATATAGGTGTGTGTGTGTGTGTGTGTGTGAGTGTGAGTGTGTGTGAGTGTGAGTGTGAGTGTGAGAGAGAGAGAGAGAGAGAGAGAGAGAGAGAGAGAGAGAGAGAGAGAGAGAGAGAGAGAGAGAGAGAGAGAGAGAGAGAGAGAGAGAGAGAGAGAGAGAGAGAGACACCAAGGTTGTAGGCTACTGTCTACAGCATGAAGTGCATCAAGCACATATATAGGCAGGAAAATAACATACATCACAATTAACATCAATTAATGGAGAAATCAATCACATACTCACCCAAATTCATTACAGTCATGGGGTGGATGAAACGCAACCAATCCGCACTAGGGGTGTTAACACAAGTAGAACAGCAGCAGACAGACCACAGTAATTAAGGAAGTCCAAAGCCCTTGTGAAATATTTTGTAACACCGAACCATCCTAGCGAGCCCATGGATAAGGGAAGCAGGAGTGGCCTATGTGAGTCAGGACCCCAAGCTGCAAACACATACACAAGACAAGCTTGAATGGCCCAGCTGGAACGGACAGTGGATGCTTTCAAAAGCCACAAAGCACCACACCGTCACATGAATGCACAATAGACAAGCAATATTAAACTATATTAACTAATTAAACTAAAAATGAACAACCTACATAACCTAATTAAAATAACTTTCAAATAGTCAATATCAACTAACTAAACTAAAAGGAAAAATCAAAAATGGACACATATGACCCGGGGGGGAGGCACCCAGGAGGGGGGAGGTACAGGGTGCACCTCAACACCCACATGCAATGATGTTGAGACAAAAAAAAAAACTCCATGGGCTTAACGCCTGCACACCACGACCTTTGTGGAAGATAATTCGTCGTCCGAGTCTGCCTCATCCTGTAAAGGACAATGTGGCACAGGAGCCTGACCACGCCTAGGCGCAGCTTGCCCCTCGTCGGCAGTAAGACTGCCGGACGGGCGAGCTTGGTTCTGTGCGGAAATGACACGCAGGTCTGCATGCAGAACCTCCCGTGATACACGTGCTTCCTCTTGCAAGGTAACACGTGTAGCACGGAGTTCTTGCTGCGTGGTCTGACTGGACAACCGATGCACTTCCCAGCAAGCATGTAGCTCAGCCGAGATGGTACGCTCAAGCTGCTCAAACCTCTCCTCTGACCGCACCCTCTGGGATGTCAAGAGGGCATCCAGAGTGGATCTGAGGGACGGAGACTCAGCCCTCAGGGCCGCCATGTGTGCCTCTGCGTGAGCAGTAATTGCTTAACGCAGAGACAACATTTCAGCCTGGTGTGCCCTGTCAGAGGCCGCCATGCCCAGCCTGAGCGAGCAGGCCGTGGACTGCGCCGCCTGCCGCTGGAGAAGCAGGGGGGAGCACGGATTGGGCCACACGTTCCATGCTCGCAGCAATGTCATCAAGTGCTGCCCCCTTACGTTCTGAATTGGCAGTCATGTCTTGCTCCCACTCAGTATACCTCGGTGGCGCGCGGCCACCGCGTTGCTGGGCTTGACACCTGCGGGACCCAAGGACCGTGTGTCCTCGTTGGGTTGGCACCACCGCGGCTGCACGACTACATGCCCCCGTCTACGTGATGCCCCAGGCACATCAGCGACTGGTGCGGTGGGTGACCCTGCATCCCGATCCACCACAGGCGGAGGTCCCACCACTGTTCGGCCCCTCAGTGCAGGTGTCGCAGACAGAGAAGTGTCCACATCAGAATCACTCACCCCTGACGTATGGACCTGATGCACATCCAACTCAACATGGCTGTCAAGAGTGGTCATCTGGGCTGGACTCATAGCCAGCCAAAGACAAGATGGACTGACGCACACGTGGGTTCTCGTGGTCTACCACCCCACAAGCCCCACTTGTGCCGAGTTGTGGTTGTGATGACAAACCTGTGCCTGGCATGACAACACCATTCTCTGGCTCCATTGCGTCATCACCTGAAAAGTGGAGAGAAAAACAAATTAGTACACATGTCAGAAGCACATGACACACATACACATAGACATCACACAGACAGCCAACACATGAAGCAGACATGTCACACACAACAGAACCAGCCATGCATGCCTGGTCAATTTGACATTGCATCAGTGAGTAGGCATGTAGAATGGTGTTACACGGCTCAGAAGCGGGTTGATGCAGTGCAGAACATGTGTACGTTACTCACTATCTACATGAACAAGTACTTCATGATATGTATCAAAAATCGTGAAGCCAGTGGAAGGGCTAGTTGAGGCATCATGTGCAATGTGCATGCAATGGGAAAAGGCAGGGATGCCTTGCTTGGTAGCAAAAGGCTGAACAGAGACCTGTGTATTGGCAGACAGTGTTGACTAGCATCAATGGCATCGTCTGAGTCAACTGACAACACAGCAGATGATGATGGGACAGTAAACAGGACACATGACGAACCCTCAGTAGTACACCCAAGTGTGCAAAAGCCACTACACCAGTTGGACAGAGTCAGTGGGCCTGAAACTGGGGGAGGACTGTGCCCCACACAGACTGTGACACCCTAAACATGTGTGTGATACAGGACAGGGCCAGAGTGGGCATGGGATGGCTGTAGAAATCCCATTAAATGTTGCTCATACAAGACACGTACTACAATGATCATCCAGGCAAGGACACGTAGGGGCATGCATGGAATGCACATGGAGCATGAATGGGCACTCATGTCCCTGCGGAGAATCTGCCATCTGCACAGTTCAAGTGATACACCCTGCATGAAGGGCAGAGGATGTACCCCACAGCATGTGTCTGGCAGGTTGGCTGGTGGAAGTTAGTATGTACACAGGAGGCTTGAATAGGCCATTGCAATACACCAAAATGATGCACAACAGTGCAATGGTGTAATTGGGGCACAGGGGGCGTGGAGGGGCAAGGGGGCATGCCCACATGGAGTACCCACATGCAGGCAGAGGACACATGCACGTCAGTCATGCAATGATATAGTCCCAGTGCTCAGATGAAAACCACCCCTGGCTACATGCAGAAGGGCCAGAGAGCAGGAACATGGACCGGAGGGGCATCTGGGTGACTAACATGTGAGTAGGGTGCAAGTGTGGTGATGAGGACAGTCCCCGTCTGCTCTACATGTCCACCATCCTGCACAGCAAGCACGCATCAGTGAAGCATTGCATGACTAGCACATGAAAACCATGTACACATAGCATGTAGTGGCAGTCAAGCACAACACATCACACAGGCAAAACACACCTGGGTTGGACCTACACGCAACAACACTCACTGGACTGGGCATCAAAGTCCTGCATCTCTCCCACTTCTTCGACCAATTCTTGTGGTATGAACTCCACAACGAGTGCCTCATGTGGAGTGAGGTGATCCTCCTCAGGTGGTGGCCCACCGCCAGTCACCAGAGTCATGCTGTAATTAGAGGCATGCTTGGCCTTAGCACTGCGTTTGAGGTCATTCCAATGCTTCTTGCACTCGGCAGCTGTGCGCACCTCATGGCCGAATGCACTCACATTATCCGCGACATGCTTCCAGTGGGTATTCCGATGGGCAGCCGTAGTTTGACCATTCGGCCCCACTAGCATGTCACGTCTGTGGGCCTGCACGTAGTCCACAAGGGAGTCCAGTTCCTGTTTGCAGAAAGGCTTCTTCCTTGACATGCAGGAGGCCGTGGCTGTGTCTGGGGTCCCAGCCTGTGCTGCAGATGCAACCTTCCTCCTCTTGTATGGTGGCGCGGACCCTGGCTAGCGAATGCCGCCCTGATCAGTATGACCATTGGGACCGGTGGATTGAACCAAGGGAGTGGCAGGTTGAAGGACGACCGAAGGCCTGACTTGCGTCAGTGGCTGCTGGGTGCCCTGGAATGGACCCTGCGCAGCAACATCCGCTGTGCCAGGATCATTGAACGCAACTGTCCTGGTTGGTAGACTCACAACCGGGGTGTTGTTGGTTGCATCTGCTCCTGCACTTGCCAACACCCGGCTGGTCGGGGCAGCAGATGACATTGCTGCCCCAGGGACACGTGTCTCGGTCAGGGCAGCCCTGCATGCACCTACGGTGTTCCTCCTGACCTGCTGGAAATCTCCCAGTGTCTCTTCAAGTGCCAACGCAGCCTGCGCTGGCAGACCCTGAGCCTGGGTGGTGGTGTCCACAGCTGCACCTGCAGCTACCACTACCCTTGGGCCCGTGGCAGTCAATGAAACGGACTGCCGGGTCACACGGGCGCCAGTGCCAGATGCAAGAACTGCATTTACCGGAACCACCGGGGGTGGTGGCATGACTGCACCGACACATGGCACAACATTGTGTCCAAGTGGCGCACCCCTGCCTCTTCCTCCTTTGCGGCCACCCTGGACACCCTGGAGTCACCCTACTCCCTGGTCACCCCGGCCACGTCCCTGAACACGGCCGCCATAAGGAGTACACCCAGCTGAGGCGCCCCTCACCTTTGGTGGCCTCCCAACCATGGCACAGATGGAGTAGGGCCGGCACAGATGGAGGAGTGCCAATGGGAGGTGTACACCACAATTGTCCTGGGCAATTGGGGTGAAGGGGGTGGGATGCAAGATGTTAACAGCACCCCTGCACCTGCAAGGCTGTATGTGACCCTGGTGATGAAGTGACGGGTCATGCAATGCTCAGGCACCCCAAAACTGCAGTAAAACCATGCATGCAACCCCTGCAGCCTACGTGCGTGGAATTAACCTCCCGCAGTACGCGGTGGCACCCAGGAACATGAAAAACACATACGCGTGGGACACGCAGGCTACTATGACCTCGAAAATGGGTACGCGATACACAGGGGCACCCACAATGGGAAAAATAGCATGCGTTACTCACCGTCAGACTAGCGCGATGAAGAAAAACACGCATAGCCAATACCCCCGCCAAAAGAAGAGATACATCCTTGATCCGCTGTGAAGTTGTGATGGTGCGCGAAACAACCCGAAGTAGCAACACACACGTCGGTCTCCACGAAAGGCACGTACAGCGAACTGCTGGCCCCGCTCACCTTTAACCCGTGCTGAGGGAAACGCCCACATGTGTCACGTCACTTACGCACTTAGGCCCTTTCGTCGAATTACACGCATTCACACAAAGATGTGTGGTTTTTTCACGTGCTGATCCACTATGCACCAGTGTTGAGGGAAACGGCCGTGCGCGCTACGTCACAGACGCACTTAAGCGCTAAGGGACTTTCCTCGAATTACACGCTGACGTGCAATTTTATCACGTGCCAAATCACTCTGTATCAAGCTGGCCACGCGAAAACACACGAAAGACCACGCTCCTGCTCAAAGGACATTTTCCTGCCCCCAAGAGCCCCGAGCACGCTCCCACCTGCCATTTGCTGCTGCCTGCCTGCTGGCCACTTGCCCTGCTATTTGGTGCCTGCAGGTCAGCCATCTGCAGGGGTCCAATTGCTGTGTCCACCCCTGCTGGAACAGAAGACTCCCGACTGGGATACCATCGCTCCACAGCCCAGGCCACGGACCCAGTTGCCCACGCACGCCTGCCTCGGGGGTCTCCATGTCAGAGCAAACACCATCCGAGACCACTGGCGACCCCCAGCCAGAGAGACAGAGGGCCGCCAGCTTCAGTGAGAAGGAAGTTGGTGTCTTGGTGGAGCATGTCCTGGGGCATTATGTGCCCTCTTCACACCATCGCGCGCCGACAAGGAAGGACGGGAGAGGATCTGGGAGGAGGTCGTGGTTGCCATCAACGTGGAGGGGGTGGCAACCCACGACAGCAAGCATGTCTGGAAGCGCTTGGAGGACCTCAGGTCCAGGACCCTAAACAAGGCCCGGCGCCTCATGAAGGCAGAGGATGCAGAGGGGTGCCGGGTCCACCTGAGCAACATCCAGACGAGGGTCCTGGAATGCCTAAGCCCAGCGCTCCATGCCCATATCCTTCAGAGGAAGTCCCGTCTGGAGTTGAGCGGTAAGTGGCCATGCATTGCTGTGTGACACAGGGCATGTTGCAGTGTGCTGGTAGTCAGCTACCTGCCTGTATGTGTAACATAGGCCATGTATGGATGTGTGTGCACCGGGACATCATGGACATGCATGTGAGACCAGTAATGCGTGAACCACATGGATGGTGCATGTGTTCCAATGAGACATGGGGAGCTACATGCAGAATGCACACATGTATGCATGCCAGTCCCTGTTCTTGGATATGGATGGGGGGTGAGAGATGGGTGCTGCTCTCATGTACATGTATGGTGTGCATGTCTGTGTGTCTGAGAAGCATGTGTGTGACTTTGAAATGCCCTGGATGCATGACACATGTCCGTGACAATGTGTAGATTCACTCATGCAGTCTGGTCGCCGTTGTATCCACTGTGTCTGGTGTACGAGCCATGATGCATGACCCTCCGGTGATGTGTGTGCATGGGATCAGTATGAGCCATGATGCATGTGAGTTTGAAGGCAACATTTATGTCCATGGAGGTCCTTGTACATGGATGCTGATGTTGATTGGATGCGCCGTGCCTGTTTCTGCATGTGTGTTGCGTGCATTGACCCATGTGTTCCGGAGCGTCAGGATGGAAGTGACGCTTTTCAGTGCCACTCATGTGTTATTGCTTCCTGTCTAGGGGACTATTGTACAGTGCCCTGATGCTTGTGTTCTATGTCTCCCTCTATGCAGCATCGAGTGAAGAAGAGGGCGGAGACAGTGCTGTGGAGCCAAGCGGCGGGGATGCCTCCACCGGGCGGCGACGCAAGGCCCAGCCACCCTCCCAGGAATTGCCGGGTGCGAGGGGACTGGTGCCGCATCTGCCACTACGGCTGTAGCAGAAGGGCCAGGTGAACCCCACAGGGGCTTGCAATGGTGGAAGACGGTACAGAGACATCCAGGTTGGTGGTCTCCACAGAGGAGGAGGAGCCCGCTACTGAGCCGCACATGGGGCCTGGTGGGGGTAGTACCACTGGTGCAAGTGGTGCAGTCCAGGGCCAGGAGGCAGCACAGGTCACCGCGGAGGGGCCTGTGCATGTTGCTGTCCCTGACCCTGTGACTGCACCACCATGCACCAGCAGGGATGCCCCGTCCCAGGCCCGTCTGCAGTTAGGGGGGGAGGCCCACATCATCTGGCTCTCCACTACCTGCGGACGAGGAGTCCCATGACCGTATGGGCTCCGTCCTGATTGGTGTCGCATAGCGCACGCGTGACATTCGTGATGATGTGCGTGCTTCCTGGGGGAGCACGCACGCCATCACGAAGAGCTGCGTGGCAACGTGGCACTGTTGGGAGGGGCCCTGGTCGGTGGGTTTCTACATGTGTCGTGCACTCTGGCGGACCTCTCCTCCTCTGTGGAGACTAAGCGCCAGTCGTTCTCCCTGCCGTCTTCCGGCCCAGATTCCACCAAGGCCCTCTGTGGACCTGGCCCGACCAACACAGCCAACTTGGTGGCGATCCCATCCATGCCACAGTCGGGAGTCGGCGGTCCAGCAGGGGTGGACACTCCAACAACTGGAGACCAGCAGATGGAGGATGTGCAGGCATCTCGCAGGGAGTTGGAACAGGCCATGTATGCATCCCTGCGAGACCTCGGGGCCAGGACAGAGTCCCGCCTCCAGGAGATAGACATGGAGTTCGATGATGCCCTGGCCCGCAACATCACAGAGTGAGCCGCAGGACTTGCCCGCCGCCCATGTATATAGTTAGTTAGCAATAGGTTTCCTTTCTTTTTTTTTAATTATTTTGGGACTCTTGGACAATGCCCCACGTTTTTGTATATAGTTATAAATTAGGGTTTTGTATATAGGTTTCATTTCATTTGTTGGGCTCATGGACCCTTGTTGCAATATTTGTACATAGTTGGACAGTGGATTTTTTTTCAAACTTCATTTACCATCACCATGGATAAATGGATTTTTTGGATTTTGGTTTCATTTGGATTTACTTTGGTGGACAAGGATTTTTGACAAAATTTATTTAGGAATCATTTGGATTGTGTCATCATTATTTTTTTATTTTATTTGGACATGGCTTTTTTTATTGTTTATGATTATTTACCATGCTTTGAATCATTTTTATTATTTTTGTGCACAATACATTTTGATTGCTTAATTCCATGTGTGGTATTTGCTCTTTGGTTTACTGCATGTCACAATGTGGGCTTACACAATCACTCGCACCCAGTGTGTGTGTGTGAGGGACATGTGTTGATGTGCATATTTGACTTTTGGATAGTGACAAGTAATAGGCCCTCCAGTGTGGGGTGGATGGGAAACTTGATTGTGTCTTATGACTGGGGCGGAGTGCAGTGAGATTTTGGTGGACATGATGAGGCCCATGAATGTGCATCTTCATGACATGTTGGGTGGGGACCTGAGTCGGGGCTTGACCCTCAATGCTAGGTGGATGGGGGTGCTGGGGGGCATGAGTCGGGCCCTGACCCTCAATGCTGGGTGGATGGGGGTGTTGGGGAACTTGAGTCGGGGTCTGACCCTCAATGCTGGGTGGATGGGGGTGCTGGGGAACATGAGTCGGGGCCTGCTGGCAGGTGCCCGTCAATGCTGGGTGGATGGGGTGCTGGGGGACCCGAGTCAGGGCCTGACCCTCAATGCTGGGTGGATGGGGGTGCTGGGGAACATGAGTCGGGGCCTGATGGCAGGTGCCCATCAATGCTGGGTGGATGGGGGTGCTGGGGGACCTGAGTCGGGGCCTGACCCTCAATGCTGGGTGGATGGGGGTGATGGGGAACATGATTCAGGGCCTGCTGGCAGGTGCCCGTCAATGCTGGGTGAATGGGGGTGCTGGGGGACATGAGTCGGGGTCTGCTGGCAGGTGCCCATCAAAGCTGGGTGGATGAGGGTGCTGGGGGACATGAGTTGGGGCCTGACCCTCAATGCTGGGTGGATGGGGGTGCTGGGGAACATGAGTCGGGGCCTGTTGGCAGGTGCCCGTCGATGCTGGGTGGATGGGGGTGCTGGGGGACATGAGTCGGGGCCTGACCCTCAATGCTGGGTGGATGGGGGTGCTGGGGGACATGTGTCAGGGCTCACTTGTGTGTGGTGACTTGTGGCCTGGCTGGGGGGCTTCGCCAGGGTGGATGGGCTGCCTGTGGGGCATGGCCAGGGGTGCAGTGTGTTCCCCTGTGTTGTGGACTGCCTGCAGGCCCTGGGGACGGGGGAGAGGGCACACCTGGGAGGACACACACTAACAATTCATTGGGGCACCCCTGAAATACACGTACCCCGCTCACACAGGGCCAATCACGTGTGATTCTCCCCATGCACCCACGTAATACACGTACCCGCTCGCACAAGGCCAATCGCGTGTAAAACTTCCCGCGCACCCCCGATATACATGTACCCCACTCACACAGGGCCAATCGCGTGTGATTCTCCCTGCGCACCCCTGAAATACACATACCCCGCTTGCACAGGGCCAATCGTGTGTCATTCTCCCCGCGCACCCCCGTAATACACGTACCCCGCTCGCACAAGGCCAATCGCGTGTAAAACTTCCCGCGCACCCCTGAAATATACATACCCCGCTCTTACAAGGCCAATCGCGTGTAAAACTTCCTGTGCACCCCCGTAATACACGTACCCCGCTCGCACAAGGCCAATCGTGTGTAAAACTTCCCACGCACCCCCAAAATACACGTACCCCACTCGCACAGGGCCATTCGCGTTTGATTCTCTCCGCGCACCCCCGTAAAACACGTACCCCGCTCGCACAAGGTCAGTCGCTTGTTAAACTTCCTGCGCACCCCCGAAATACACGTACCCCGCTCGCACAGGGCCAATCGCGTGTGATTCTCCATGCGCACCCCCGTAATACACGTTCCCCGCTCGCACAAGGCCAATCGCGTGTAAAACTTCCCACGCACCCCCGAAATACACGTACCCCGCTCGCACAGGGCCATTCGCGTGTGATTCTCCCTGCGCACCCCCGTAAAACACGTACCCTGCTCGCACAAGGCCAATCGCGTGTAAAACTGCCCGCACACCCCCGAAATACACGTACCCCACTCGCACAGGGCCAATCGCATGTGATTCTCCCTGCGCACCCCCGTAATACATGCACCCTGCTCGCACAGGGCCAATCGCGTGTGATTCTCCCCGTGCACCCCCGTAATACACGTACCCCGCTCGCACAAGGCCAATCGCGGGTAAAACTTCCTGTGCACCCCTGAAATACACGTACCCCGCTTGCATTCGTGGTTGGAGGGCTGTATGCTCATCCACTGGCCTGTGCACCATGTACATGATTTGTGCACTGTGCATGGCGCACTGGGAGGGCTTGAGGGCGTAACTGGCGCTGCTGCAGGGTTGCTGCGCCACTCTGCGCCACGGCTGGTTGTGGATGTTTTAATCCATGAATACGCAGTGCGTGGAAATGGATTGTGCGCCAGCCCCATGCACCACTTGTGTGCTGAATTCTATGAATTACCCCCTTAATCTCTCAGATACAGAAGCTGTGAGTAGATTCACGACATATAGAAAAGAGAACATACAATAATATCCTTATATCTGTAAAAAAAAGAAAACATAATTAGTTCGAGAACACACACACTTTAAGAAACACAATTACATTCTCAAGTTTTTTGACCCTCATATCTCCTATAACAACCTATAACAGTCAATAAACCCCCTAACAATCTTTTAAAGACTACTTTGTAGAACATGTAGAAAGACAATTAAATGAAACCTAATTAGAAAACAAATTGCCAAATTCCATAGCTGCGGCTATAAACCTGGTTGCACTGAGAGGAGCCTCCCCCATAGCCGCGGATACACGTACATTTTTCAAAACATTGAAAAACACATATTGCAAACGTTTCAAATTTAAATCACACATGCCTTGAGGTGAGAACATCCAAACAGAAAGACATGTTCAATTCTGTGGTAAACAGATGATCACTGCACCAAATTACAAACAGTTGTAGCCGAAGGTAGGGCAGACGGGCTCATACTCGCGGCTAAACCAACCCACCAAAATGCTTGATGTCCAATTGGAGCACTGATAGCCATGGGTGTGGACAACCGCTGGTAGTCGTGGCTACCCATAACATTTTTCAGATTCAAAAAGACATATTAACAAGGTGTACAAATTCAAACAACACAAAGGTGCACATGGGGGCATAGAATCAGAAACAAATGTAAAATTGTGTATTGTGAAATCGATGAAATATCATGATCAATGCACAAGAATTGGTATCGCTATACCTGCAGCTAAGGTGATAGTTACAACTGTGACTGCAGCTGCAAAAAATACACAGAGTCCCATTGGCCTAGTGGTACTCGTGGGTATAGCCCCTCTGACAGGGTGCGATGTTTCATTGGCTGCTGTCGGAACAGTGGCTATTAAAAATGGACATCAAAGGTATTTTCCTTTTCCAATATACTTAAAAGGTTCTCTGGGTGGTTCTTAAAAGAGCCTTTGGCTTTGTTTACCAATATATATATATTTATATTTACTGAAAAAACTTTGTTAAAGGGAAGTTATGGTTCAGTTGCACTAACCAAAACCCATGAAATTCAGTGAAAAATCTTTGTTAAAGGGAAGTTATGGTTACAAGTAATACCAAAGGACATCAAAGATGACATCACAAATGCCAAAGATGGCATCACTGAGGACATCACATATGAAATTGTGATTAAAAGTCTCTAAAAGGGGTTGTGTTTATAATGTTAGGAACAAGATGTCAGTGGTGATAGGGAGATCTGTCATGAACTACTTAATGTAAGAATGTACTCATCTCAACAAAACATAATATTGGAGTGTTGTTGTTAATACAGGAACCTAATTATACATACACATAGGCAATGGCTGCAGCATGCACTATAGAAGTACAATTATTTTAATCTGGTAATTTCAGATAGTAAAATAATGAATGGTACCTTATCAGAGTTTTCAGTAATGATAGACATGGAATAAATAGCTTTTAGCTAATAATTGAAGATTTACTACATACTTGTGTTAGTACAAACAATACACATCAAGACCTACAATGCATACGAATTTGAGGCACATACAAGGAAACTTATGTAAGGAGGTAAGAAACACCACCACCTAAAAATGACAGTAACATTTGTCTTTATCATGAAGTACACAAATGATTTGTGTGTTTGAGGCTTGCTTATTTCGCCATGTATGTGTACCATGAACTGAGGCCAAATCCTAAGGGATGTGCCTTAACAACATACAAGAAGGTTAAAGTGTACATATGTAACACCTTTTAATTTGTAAAATTGTCTCCATCAGTGAACAAAATCACGTGGCCTTCATATGTCAGTGAACAAAAAGAAGTGACCCAGATATGTGATGTCATTGGTGATGTCATCAATGACATTTGTGATATCATCTTTGATGTCCTGGGTGTTAGTCTTAGCAGTGCACGGAGGTGGCGCGAGTTGTGGCTTCTTAGCTTACCATAACCTGGCGAATTTCAGGGGTCTTTTAGTTTTATTTGTAACCATAACATCCCTTTAACAATGTTTTTTCAGTAAATTTCATGGGTTTCTGTTAGTGCAACCTAACCATAACGTCCCTTTAACAATGTTTTTCGGTGAATTTCCTAGATTTTTACTAATGCCCCTTGAATCTGCTACAAGTTCCTTAAATTAAACACCCCCACTCCCCCCCCGATATTTCAGATATAGAGTCCGCGGACAGCACGGTCATCCGCTGACTTTTTTAAGGCTCAGAACCATAGGGGACACCAAAAAAAGATGTATCCATCAACCAACAAACAGATGTACATAAAATCACAACTGATGTTTACAACATGCAAATATACCTTTTTCTACAGACATATATGTTAAAAAATACATTTTTTTTATTTAGCACATATTACAATGGAATGCACCAATCACAAACCATAACTGTATACTTCATATAATCTCCACTCAACTCTGCATACAGATTGAGAAACACGAGGTGCTTTTTGGACAAATTCTCACTAAATAGTAAGTGCATTGTATTTATTTCTCTATTATAAGCTTTCATTATATAAACACGTATTGTAAGATAGAAGCCTTTTTTTCCTCACAAAATGGCAAGCACATTTGAATGGTTATAGGAGAACTTCCCAAAAGAAGGAATGAGCGACGATAACATCTCCAATGGTATACAATAGATATTTTAATATAAACAAATAATGTATTTTGTACAGACCTCACTTAATCCCCAGAATCACAAACACAAGCCCTATCCCGAACTTTAAATAATCAAATCATGAACTTGTCCAACAAATTAGATGAACTTAGTAATGATTTCAAAGAACTTTTACAGTACGTTAAGAAATCATGTGATTAAACATTTTCCCCATCACTGTTCTTCTTGCACCTGTCCCCCAGCAATCATCCCCAGCTAATTCTGAACATTTTAATGAAAGACGCTTTGATGAAACCTCACTCCCTCCCTTCCTACACTCATAATTCTTGTACAAAAGTCCCTGATGCTCCCATTTATGTTTTCCATTCCAATACCCCATTCCTTTCTTGACTAAATATATTTTTTGTACTATACATGCATTGTTTATTGTTGTGTGATATTTCCTTTTTTTTTTTTAAACTCCCATTGACACTACGAATGTCCGGGGTGTTTGCACTCAAAATGGATGTGCCCCCAGACAGGCGGGATGTCCAGACATGTCTGTTTTCTTGTGACGCACTTATAATTAGTCCGTGGACACCGCACCTGTTTTACGGACACCCAGCGCATGCACCCTGCGAGTACCACCCGAAAGTGTCCGCAGATGGCCTTCAGGGCCGTGGACGGACACGGATGTCATCATGTGACCACACCAGTGCAGCGTGACGGCGGTGTCTGCAAACAGTGATCGTAGCTGCAAACAGTTTAAAAGTGCTTTTCCAGCCATTCTAGGGTGTTTCACACAGAAACTTTAACCATGCACAGCTCCAATACCCATTCTACGTTGATCTGGCAACTTTTTCCAACTTTTTAAGGCCTATTTTTGACTTGGTAGTCCGCAGAGAGTACAACCGTCCACAGACGATTCCTCAGAAGGGACCCACCCATTATTTTTCCTCATTCTCAATCTGGCTATCCAGGAGAGAGCACCTGTTTCACTGCTGGGAACATTTCTTTTGCAGAACTTCTTCTCTGAGACCATGGCCTCTCTTATGGCCATTGCTTCTTCCCAGCCACCCCCACCACCACCATCATCATCATAATCATCATCTGAAGGCTTGTGCAAGCAAGGTTCAAGGCACTGAGTCCAAAGTTGTACTCAGTCACAGGAAACCCGGCTTGTATTCCTGTGGGACTACTTCCATGAGGCGCTACACCAAATTGACCCACGCGACTACTCTGAGAAACGTGATACCTTTCTCAGGTAAGAGCAGATTGACTTCCTCCACCCCATCATCTTCATCTGCTCCTGTCACCATAAAGGATATTCCTTTGGGGCAGAGGACCCCAGCAGCAGCTTCACAGGCCATACAAAACGCTATTGACCCTTACCTTTAGAGGGTCACAGTGCTATGTATGCACTGTGAAGCACCGATCTGGAGGGGGAGCAGTTTCAGAGTGCTCTCAAGGCTGCGGTCAAGGAGCATGAGAAACACTGCCACTTACCTGGTTAAGGCCCAGCCAACATCTTCCTCTCTCCACCTGCCCCTTCATCCATGTGGTTGGTGCCCCCTTCCCTCCATTCCCTCCCCTACCTTGCCTCTCCAGAGAAAAATGGCAAAAGAAAATACAAAATTGAAAAAACACAAAACAAGTTTCCTTTTGAAGCCACCTTTCACAGTTAAAATATAGAAGGGAGAAAAACATCATAGGCCCCTGTGCAGCCTGCATAGTCCACGGACAGCGCAGTAGTCTGCAAACTTCTAAAAAATTCAAGGCGTGGGACAAAATTAAATCATTTAAAATAACCTTTTTTGGCTTTTATATTTTTTGTTAATTTCTGGTTTTACAAACTGAACTAAGAAAACATGTCACTGAATTTAATTATTCCTTTTGACTTTCACAAAAACTGCTTCACAGCATCTTGAATGTTTTCCTCACAAATCTGATTACCCACATCAGTTCGATGGACTCCAGATCACTGAAAAATGTTCGCCCAATCAAATTTAATGTTCTCATTATGAAACAACGTCATCCGAACAACCCGAACAAAAGCACACACAGCTTTATTGATGTTGCACCTTGCTTTTTCCATTTGTGGACCAAATGAACTAGAACGCATCCACATCTGTCTCTGGGCAATGCGTGAAATTCTTGTTTTCCAATGAGGGAACATTTCCTTCAACTTTCCCAATGTCTCCTTCATTGCAATGAAATTACAGTCACGTTTCCCAAACTGTTCCCCCCACAATAATATCATCTGGATGTTTCAATTCAACCATATTTGCACAAAATGGGAGCAAGGCCACCCACTTCATGCCTCGCACTCCATGCCAGAACACTTCCAATTCAGGTAATCCAAGATTTTTGGATATTCTACAATGCTCAGCATACACTTTCAACCAAAGAGTCCCCCAAAATCCAAACACTCTGCATGCTGAAAGACATTGCCATGGCCATTTTCAATATTCTCACAACTCCTACTAACAAAACTCCTGCTACCCTCTCTTCCTGTACACCACACACAGTAAACCAGATTGGCTGATTCCCTCGATGTCCGTGGGCACCCATTACTGACCACGGTCTCTGTAGAACCCTTTCCAATCAGAGGCCCGTTCATGGACCGAACAGGGAAGTGAGTCAACAGACTGAACCCAGATATCACTAATTTTTGTAACCAACTTTTTGGTCATTTAAAAAAAATACTGGACATATTTACACCAAATTTGCAAAGATCTTTTCTGTTGCATCTATGGGAAAAACCATACATTCTTGGACTTTCTAAAACATTGCAACCTCCCACCCCTGTATGAATTCTCACCAAACTTTACAGAATCAATCTGAAAGGGCCATATACTTTTTCCCACAAAGTTATGTGAAGATTGGTCCAGGCGGCGAAGTTATAAGCTGTCCAAAAAGTGCTCTTCCTATAGGTTAAGCAACTTAACCATAACTACAGGGCCGCTACTGCATATAGAACAACTCTAAATATAATGATACAATATAATCTACAGTTTTATTGTCACATATAAACATCACTCAAAAAAGTACATTCTCTGATAGATTAAACAGTTGAACAGCATCTGTGGTACTTGCCATCCTATTGACAGCTACCCACCAAGCAAACAACCAACCAGAAAGTAAATACAAGACATTCCACCTTCTCTCCACATGTAATCCTCCTCCATTTCTAATTCTAATATCTGAGGTGACAAGCAGTATATTTCCTATCACAGTATAATGGAAAACTACATGGAATGGCTGGAGGAGAGTTATCCTACAGAAGAAGAAAATAAAAAAAAAACATGCTCAAGAAAAGAAACCAGAGGAAAATACATCACATGCAGTCCATTCTTTATATTTATGTAAAAGTAGGCTAGCAATAATATGTTATTGAACACATTTCAGTCCCCAAACAAATATAGTTTAACTACTTTTAAATATCGATGCAACCAACATAAATGTATTACAAAAGAACTGACCCCTCAACAGTTTGCAAGTACTGCAAAACAAAGCCTGACAATAACCAAATGCCATTGCTTGCTATCAGTTATGACTTAGAAATATTCCCACTTCTGATTGCTCTCCAACAGCTTAACTTGTATGAGAGCATTATAATACAAACAGTGCACCATTTCAAGCTATCATACGCCTTCAACCAAAACAGCCAAATTACCTCCATCCGAGTTACTAAAGGGCATCCGTGGCAAAGTAATATATTTGCCATTAGATCCAATTAAAAATGTACAAACTCTAGGAGTACAACGACCAATAGGTCAATCTTTGATTGTACTAGTTAGCGGTGTGCCAACAAAAGCCAAAAAAAATTGGCCATAACTAGTCGACTTAAACAAAGTTAGACAAGACCTACAATATCTAAAAGAAAACAATGAACACTACAAAGATATAAACATAGAGGAAAACTTAAGAGAAACCACCCAAATTATTCAAGACTCTCCAGCAACTGGCCAATTTGAATGTGTAGATCCTGTTACTGCAGCCAACATTTTAGACCAGTATACAAATTCCCCCACTACACTCCAAAGACACCACAGATGATGCATTTGAAACAAATCAAATGCATCAAGCCAAAGGATCCCCAATGAGCATATGGGACATATAGACTTCTTACGCAGTGCAAACCAAAATAAAGACGGAATAGATCTAAAATCACCAGGAGAACTCTGTTCTGTAAATGTATCAAAGTACTTTCATCATTGCTTCATTGTCATGCTGTTTTTGTTCTGCAATAAAACTACCCCATCCCCCCTGCTCGGAGAAGTGCAACACTTCTTTTGGAGGAAAGAATATCAATCCAGAGGAGCACCACACATCCACATTCTTTTGTGGATAGTAAATGCTCCCAAATTTGGCCATGATAGTGATGCCACTGTTTTACAGTGTATTTAAAAATACATTACCTGTGACATCTCTTCAGAAACCACAGATAGTGACCTACACACACAAATCTTCCGCTTCCAAAAACATAAGTGTGGCAAATACTGCCAAATAGATATAAAAACAAATGCAAATACTACACCAAAGGTCGCTTTGGCTTCCCTAGACCAGTTTTTAAAAGAAGGACAAGTAAACAGCTTGATGTCTTCTGTTAGACACAGCGTAAAAGGCAAATGCCCTAAAAATACATACATTAAAAGGGAATGCAAACATAGACATACAATACATTGAAGGGGGTTACCACTGAAGTTGCAAGATATAACACATTTTATCTCACCAAAGCTGAGAAAACAGAGCTAAAAGACCTCTGGAATGACATATCATCTGACAAAAAAATCCTCTCCCATAGAGAATGCTAGTGCTATGAAGCTGCAGGCCATTTAAAAGATACAGCCTTATATGGCAAATCTGAACACATTTTCTGGCTGAACCTTGGACCAGCATCATCCCAAAAAAGAGTACTAAAATCGAACCAAGAGATTAAAAAAAACATAGCCACAAATGATCCCAACAGCCAGGATATTTCTAAAAACAATTAAATTGACACATACTACCCAAACAGAAGTACTGATTTGGAAACCATGTGTCTGTACGACGTTGCCCAAAACTACACCTACAAAATCAATGTCCACCAAATGACACAACTGGTAAATATTCAGTCTCAACTTATGAAGGAAGCCTAGTGAAACTCAGCAAAAAAAACAGTCTAATTAATCATATAAAGTTAACATTTAAATATCCACAACACAGAGAACTGTATTACATGGCTCTACTCCTACTGTTTAAACCTTGGAGAAAAGAAAGATTATTATTAGGTGACTATGACTCATTTGAAGCTGCATTCAAAGCAAATGAAAGCAGTATAACAAATGAAAATTTCAAACAATACAAACAAATGTTGGCCAATGGACACCAACAAGAGGAAGAAATGGAAGCTCACCTGGGAAAAGACACTCCTGAGGGCAGTAAACATTCCCTAACAGGAAGCAAAGAACCACTTGTATAACCACACATTCTAAATGAAGCAGGGATAGCCATGACTGAGGTAGAAAATACCATGTATCAATATAAACAATCTAAGGAAGACTTGTCAGTGCTCGAATCCCAGCTAAACAACTCACCATTTATCTACAAGTCACTCAAGAAATTAAACATGGTTTTAAACATCAAACTAAAACATGTAGCTATAAAAAATGTAAACCTCTCCTGGGGATGTAAGTGGTGAAGCTGGTTCTGGTAAAACACTCAATTAAAATAATCAGCAAATATCTACAAAACCTAACAAACAACAGCCTTTTGGCTGTAGTAATAGCCCCCACAGGTTTAGCTGCCTACAACATAGGAAGTGTAACTTTACACTGTCTACTGCTCCTCTCTGTAGAAAACCAAAACAAATTAGAATACTACATATTTTCAGTGGAAACTGCTACTGAAGTACGCTGAATTGTAAAACAAATAAGAGTGCTCCTGATCGATGAAGTAAGTATGGTTTCCAACCTCATGCTGGCTTTAATTCATCTGGGAATGCAAGAAGTCCTAAAATCCAACTATGAAGAATTGTTTGGAGGAAAACATGTTATTGTTTTTGGAGACCTCCTACAGTTAACATCAGTGAAAGGTCAACCTATTTTCAAAACATTAGGACACAAACAATGCCACAATACCCTCGGCAGAATTGGAAATGTAAATCTCTAGCAACATTTTCACTGCAGAGAACTAACTCAAAACATGTGTCAGTCTGCAGACCTCACCTATGCTAACATTTAAAAAGCATTAGAACTGGTCTGCTTACCAAAGATGCAAAATCCATCTTAAACAGTAGACTAATCCATGAGCTATATAAACAAAACACATCTGCTCCTGAGGTCATGGAACAATTAACTCAACAAAATTGAAAATGTATGTCCTTAATGCCAACCCTTGCAAGCTGTAGTCAATTCAATGAGACAATGTTGAAAAAAGAAATGCAGCCCATACTGCATATCAGCTCCGCAGACAAAGTACAAGTGCATGGCATGACACCTGCTATGTGTCAACAAGCAACAGCATGACTAAATAGCTTAGAAATATTTATCTCCAACAGCGGAATTAGAGAAAATATTGACTTTGTGTCTAAACTGCAGTAATTATAAATGTAACCTTGACTTAGAACAAGGTTTAGTCAATGGAGCCATTGGTACAGTTGTTGGCTTCCAAACATATCCACATGACAACATTCAGTTTATCAACATCCACTTTGACAAACTTTCAGAAGTAAAAAAAATCCAGACAATAGCATGTGTCCTTCTTTTCAAAGACATGTACGTACGCAGAGAGCAATTTTCTCTATCTCTTGCATATGCTGTCACTATTCACAAATCACAAGGTCTAACCCTAGATCAAGCGTTGCTTGGCATTGGCAGCACAGTCTTTAAAGAAGGTATGAGTTACATAGCACTTTCATGTCTGCGTAAACTCAATGGTTGATTCCTATGCAAACAAAGTCAACGCTGACATTCCTTGCATCGTGGAATACAACAGGCCATGGGCACTATACATCCCCATCTAGCTATGTACCCTTTACCTCAAAAAAAGAAACTTTAAATAGGCAAGTAATGCAAACAGAAGCTATAGTAGATCTTCCAACAATACCACTAAAAAACAAAGACCAACTCCTTCTGCATCAAACAATACAACCATAAAACTGTCTAGTACAAAGTCAACTGCACGTCCATCAGAAAGGAAAGACACAAATGTCTCTTCTCCAGAAAGATCTGCAGGCCCATCAAATGATCCACAAACATAACTCTTATCCATTTAAATACAGCAACACAGCTGGAGTAAATTGTTATGATAATGTGACAATGAATCTTCTCTATCAATTGCCACCAATTGGTCACATTTAGTTAAACGGCTCGGACCAGTTGTGTTTGCAAATGCTTGTCATTCATAGAAATGCCACAAATAATCCTGAGAACACTTACATTGTCTCAGGTATAAGGCAAGAATTGGACTACTGTGCAAGAATGGTACAATTTACCATAGGCGCACAGTAAGACCCACAAGAATTCCTAATTTACTTACTACAAGTACTGGAAACCAAAAACATCCCTATAAAGGAAATCTTTCCGATTTCATACATGTGGAAACATACATGCACTCTCTGCAACCATGTTTCACAAGACCACATCCCTAATTAACTATTTGTTTATGTATCCATACCAAATTCTGAATTAATTCCATTTCACCAATTCAAATCATGGCATATTATGCCCTTTTTGCAATTCAGACAATTGTTCCACCATACAAATAAACTCACATAGCCAATATGTCATACTAATGCTTCTAAGGTTCAATGCAAATGGTAACAAAAATAACTGTAAGCTTACAGGCTTCACAAACGGCCAACTATCTCTTGGAAAGAAAACCTTCACAACAGTAGGTATAGTATACCACACTGGTGCCACATCCACTTCAGGGCACTAAACTGCATATGTAAACAAAAGAAGAGGTGGGTTTGAATGTAATAATACCTCTGTTATCCAAAACACAGGTTACCAGCAAATTTAACAAATGCCTACTTAATATATTTGTTCAACCCAAATGTAGTCACTAAACTACAGCACAATTAACAATTAGAATATGCCAGCAGGTATCTAACTACATCCATAATACTACAATAGTACTTTTGAAAGTCAATCTAGCTAGAATACGCCAACAGGTATCTAATTACTTGAAAAATACCCATCATTCCAAACCACTACAAATACCCCATCTCAATACTTATACGACAAAACATCTTCTAACCTCTAATGTAGTTAGAATATGGCAACAGGTATCTAACTACTTCAAGCATTCCGTGAATCACAACATACTTCAAACAAACATACTGTCACCCTTACGCTCACATAACTGTAATCATTTTTTTTAATCGAGTATGGATTTGTTTTCCCATTGATTATTTAATGGCAAAACAATAGCAGTGTTCATACACTAATGTTGTACCAAACATAGTACTTAGAATGTACTGTTTATGAGGATCTAAAAATATATATATGAAAAATTGTATACAATTACAGCTTTTAATCTAATCTGCTTAACATATTGTACTGATTTTTTTCCACAGAAAATAAACCACAGATTCCAGCTTCATAATGCTATACAACTAAGTAATCATGGCAATTATAATCAAATGCAGAATCTGTGAGCACTATCCTCAATTGTACTACAATCATAAGTACTATATACAGTTCAATTACATCATTCCTCCATATTACAAACACTACATTACCTATGATTACTATAACAGTACTACTATGGTAATTCTGGTCATACTCCTACTACATTACCTATAATTACTATACACATATTACTACTATGGAAGTTGAGGCCAGTGGACATATGCTTGGAGCCATGGGTTGCAGCCATGCCCCCCAGAGCCTGGCCACTGGCTTCAGCCACCACAATGCAATTAACTATGTAAGAAGTACATACCATAAACCATCAAATAATAAAACTCACCCTGACCCCTGCGATCAAAATGATGTCCGCGGACACTGAAATTGAATGTGGACTATGCAGCATTTCCAAACCCTTTTCTCACCTCCACAGCTCCACATTGCCTTCATTCCACTTCCCTACCATGTCTATGCCCTCTTTCAGTCATCAAATCACCCCAAATGTCTTTTCCAAGCTGTCAGTTCACAGCGCTGTCTGCTAACTACAGCGGTGTCCGTGAACAGCTACGACACCTGCCCAGCCTTTTTCCACCTAAAAAACTAGCCCTATATCATCTTTTTTCTACTCCCCCACCCTTCCCGGCCGCTCTTTCCACCATCAAATAACTTCAAAAATGTGTTTTCCAGACTTTTTCCCCAGCGCGCTGTCCGCAGACACCGGCGAGTGTCTGCGGATCCAACATGGCGGGTGTTTCCCAAAATATGATGTACCTAATATTTTTCACCATCCAATCAGTGGGTGCATCGATATCTGCGGACATCACGTTGCTCTCTGAACCAATCGGATACCCGTCCGCAGACTGAACAGGGAAGTGAGTCAGCGGACCGAACCCAAATATCACTTATTTTTTTAACCAACTTTTTGGTCGTTTTGAAAAAAACAACTGGACGTATTTACACCAATGCATGCTTTCAGGACCAAGCCGCTGCTCCTGCCGCAAATTTGGTGAACATCCATCCAGTGGTTTGGGCTGTAGGCGTCAGCAAAAATCTTTTCCGTTGCGTCTATGGGAAAAACCACACATTCTTGGACCTTCTATAACTTTGACCCCCTATACGAAGCCTCACCAAACTTTGCAGAATCAATCTGACAGGGCCATATACTTTTTCCACAAAGTTACATAAAGATTCATCCAGGGGGTGAAGTTATAAGCCACCCAAAAAGTGTTCTTCCTATGGGTTGAGCAACTTAACCATAACTACAGGGCCGTTACAGCAAGCCCTGTAATATAGAACAATTCTTAATATAATGATACAATATAATCTACAGTTTTATTGTCACATATAAACATCACTCAAAAAGTGCATTCTCTGATAGCTTAAACAGTTGAACAGCATCTGCGGTACTTGCCGTCCTATTGGCAGCTACCCACCACACAAACAATAAACAACCAATCAGAAAATAAATACAAGACATTCCACCTTCTCTCCACATGTAATCCTCCTCCATTTCTAATTCTAATATCTGTGGTGACAAGCAGTATATTTTATATCACAGTACAATGGAAAACTACATGGAATGGCTGGAGGAGAGCTATCCTACAGAAGAAGAAATAAAAAAGAAGATGCTCAAGTAAAGAAACCAGAAGAAAAAACATCACATTCAGTCCATTCTTTATATTTTAGTAAAATTAGGCTAACAATAAAATGTTATTGAACAGATATAGGTTATCTATCTACTTTTAAATATCTATGCAAGTATCAATAAGAATTAAACAAGAAGCAGCACAAGAACTACCCATGAAACTAATCATGGATTCTTTAACAGAATTAAAACTATTAATTAATGTTCAAAAAGACATACAATCAATGAAAAAGGACATTCATAATTTTAAACAAATCATGGACAGTAAGAATTCAGATAGTCAGGCTAAGGAAGAAGATGTATTGTGTATTCAAACTAAAAGAAAAAACACAAACTCCCCTGGCCCCCCAAAGAAACCTGTTATTTACTTTTTAAAAGTATGTACACTTATATATATTATTATAAATAAAAAGTATTACAAATGTAACACTAACTTTATAAAAAAATACTACACTCAATACATCATAAAAAATCTTTCCAAGATGACTATCCACACACATGCATATTTTTTTTTAATACATTTTTATAGCCGCAGCTGCTTTCTAGCCATGGCTACAGGGTATAACCACGAGTAACAACACTGTGTGGGACGGGTTTGGTATAGCTGCGGGTAAACACCCCAGTCTTTGCAGTTACTAGGCGCGATCCTCAATACACCTTTTTGTATTTCCACGGCTATAATATATATATATATATATATTTCTTTTAAAAAGGTATGACTATGGAATATGAATAACGAAAGAGACATTAGTAATACAATGGAAGATAAAAGATCAATACAGTAAAAGACTATTCATGTAGGGTAGATGAAGATGAAGAAAGAAGAGTATACATGACAAAAACTAGGTGGGGATACATTTCATGGGTATAATTACGCAAGATATAATAGCATGGGTGAGAATATACAGGCTAAAATACAGCGGATGGGGCATCAAAAACTAGGGTAGGGTGGCTCCTTTTTTAATTGATTTCTTTAAACAATGTTCTTCTTTTTTTCTCCACAGTCTCACATGTAAGAAAGTCTGAAAACACACAGCCAAAATGAATAAGACTCCCAAATATCTATAATGTCAAGGACTATGGCATTTGGCCATGGCCAATGATTTTTTACTTGCTAAGTCACTATACTTATAAAAATATCTTTTAAAAAGAAATAAAACACAGGCACCCCAAAATGTATAGACGCGGACAGGAAACTATTCTTACCCACGGCTATCCGTAGTCCTGTGCAGCCGCGAATATAGATGCAAATATCGGTAAAACGGGCAGAGAAAAATGCTTTCCTGCCCCCCAGGCCCTCACCAAGTGCCCCCTCATCTGTGCCAGCTCCCCCACTCCCCAGATGGTCTCCTCACCTTCCCTGCTCTCTCCCTTCCCCCTCACAACACACGCTGTTTCTGTGACACAGTTTGCATTGAGATTTCGGCTATTTGCGAATATAGCCAAGGCTTCAGAAAGCTTTGTGTTGCGAACTCAGTCCATAGAGCCCCTCCAACCCCCAAATTTCACTTGGTGCCCTCAAGCCACCCCCATCACCCCCACCTCTAGCCTGGTGGCATCTGCATGTTTTCAACCTGCGAACATCTTTTTTCCTGCATTTCATTTTCCTATATCATCGGCTTTAACCATGGTTACCTCTCGCATCAAGAGAAAAACATGATGGCGGCTGTTTCATTTCTGAAAACCATGATCCTGCAATGCACCATGGGCGATATAACAAACCATTTTTGAGAAGGAGGCACCCCCTTCTCCGTTAAATATTTAAATAACTACTGCACAGAATAACCCCAAACCACTTATGGATCGTGAGTCAACGCTTTGTGCTCAAGTTGTTTTGGACCTGATTGAAATCCGTCCAGTGTTTTGGGCTGTGCGGTTTGGCAATAATTGACCCCGTTTCTCTGTGGGGAAAATGAATGGGAAGTAGGCCGCACTTTTGGAGAAAAAAAAATAGTTTTTGTCAGCTTAATCACTTTCTTTTTTTTAACGTATCTTTATGAAACATTGCGGGTTTGGGGGCACCGCGGGTCTGGGGGCACCCGCAAGTCCCTAATTACTTTTGAAATTTCGGTCATATACGTTACTCAACTCAAAAGTTACTAACAATAGAATTAGGAGGGCTTCCTAGGGAAGTGCGACTCACTTTAACAATAGGGCGGCTATCTGCGCCCTATAATATATTATAGCGCAGCGGTTCCCACACTGTAGTTAAGGTGTGTAGCTAGATCCATTGGAAATCCGAATATTGAATTGCTAATAGCTTTTGACTTGCAAGAGAGATTTGGCTGATATTTTGCAAACAAAATGTTTGTCGCAGACTTACCCTGTTTGAGAAAGATTTGTTAAAAAATTCAAACGTTATCAAGAAAGCAAACAAACGCGGTTTTTCAGGCAGACTTCCCTATATTTTCCCATGGAGAATTTGTTTTGTGCTGCGCAGAGCTGGGCAACATTAAACCAAATAAGAGACAACTTAGGCACCAAGCTTTCACTCAATTACCAGGAGGGATCTGGGGTTATTCCGTCCAGTAGTTTTTAAAATATTTGACGGGGAAGGGCATGGTCCCTTCTCCGAAAATTATAGCTATATCTCCCATGGTGCATTGCAGCAGAGAGGATTTTCAGAAATGAAAAGGCCACCATTTTGTTTTTTGCTTGATGCAATGATAACAGAGATTATTTCAGGGTTAGCTGAAAATGAAAAGTGCCAAAAAAGCTATTTGGAGGAGGATAAAGGATGAAATGGCAACAGGGTAGAGGTGAGAAGGGAGAAAGAGGACGCCATGTGAAATTGAGGAGTGGAGGGGTTCTGGGGACTGTTATATTTCTAATGTTTGCATATAATGGCAAAAATAGCGCAGTCATCCGACACGATAACCATGTTTATAATATAAGACTTGATCAGAGTTGAAAGTGCGTCACACGAAACAAACAGTATTTGGGGGGAATGGGAGAGGGCTAGAGAGGGGAAAAAGCACCTGAAGGGAGTGGGGGGAACATGGCAAGAGGGGGTGGGCAATTGGTGAGTGCCTTTGAGGGCAAGGAAGAGTTTGGTATTTTGCAAGCATTTTTGGAAAACTGGAGTTATTTTCGAGTGTTTTCGGATAACCGCGAACATGATTAGTACATTGATATTATCAGGGGAATTCTAACCACGGGCATGGGAAAGGAGTTTGTTAGGAAAGATTTCATTTTAGATGTAATTTTCCCTCCAGTTGTACACCCCCAAACTTTTGGCTGCTGTGTAAACACCTTAGTCTGTCTTTGCCAGGGGAGTACAGCCTTCTGCTGCACTTCTCTGGGCTTTCGCTCACTTTTTATGGGGAAACTGACATGCCCTTAAGACAGTCAGTACAGGGAGACTTTGTTTCTCTTAGTCCTTTTCCAATGTTGCAAGTTTTCTTCAACATGTAACAAGTGCACAATGTACCTTACAGTACAGTGCACTTGGGTCTCATAGTCATTTCCAAAGACCCTAGATACTCTCGTAGGACTTTCTGGGAGATGTGCAGATGTGTCATGGACAGGGCTAGTGGCAGCTTATCTTTTCATGTAATTTTAACCCTTTCCTGCCATTTTAACTGTGCTTACCGCATTTGGCATGAATAGGTGGCCTGGCTCCAAAATAGCCATGCCACGAGGTTCTTTGTCCTGTCCTTTGGCCATCTTGCCCCTTTGCCTTACGCAGGTCGAGCCGACCCGGGTCAGTCCTTATTTGGTCATGCAGTTTCCTGCAAAATGCCAAGCTTTTGCGGGCTTCTGCATGCCCCTCCAGGATGTGGGCTTAGGTGTCTGTCCCCAATACGCATCCTGGGTGCCAGAGAGTCTGGAGTACTGTGAATGCCTGGGACCACCGTGGTCCATGATAGGTCCACGTATGGAGTGTGTGTTTGTGAGCGGATCTCCCATTGGGTCCTCTCGGTTTTGGCGCAAAGGGTACTTTGGATAAGAGGAGGCCAAAAACACCCATACCATATGGATCTCTGGAGTTCTCACTGGACGAAGGATAGGATCCAAGTATTCTGAAAGTAAGAAGCCTACTCGAAGAACCGCTGGTGAACCGCTGGAGGGTTTGGCACCCTGAGCCCGCTGTCTTCCCATGGGACCCCATCTGCATCTGGTTGTCCTAGAAGTTCTGCGAAGATGCTTCAACCCATTAGAATAGTGGGACCAACTATTCTCGGCACCTTCAACAAAACCTGCAAGTAAGCCTTCTCGGAGGTGTCCCTGGGCCAACCAGTGGGCTGACCAGTTTACGCCAGAAATTTGCTCTGTCTCCGCCATTGTTTCGAGGAGGCCCTCGAAACTTGCTATACCGCTAGCTCTGTGTCCCCAGGAAAAACAATCACACCGAATTGGCGTTCCCAGGTCTGAAGTGAGACGAGTGCGCCAGGACCGGAGTAAACGCAGTTACCGTGTTGCCCAGCCACGGCAACGATCTTTGTAGGTGCACTACATTTGTGACCCTCTTTCCCCTGAAGCCTTCTCCAGTAAAACTGGCCTGATCCATCCATCAGGAGCGGAGAAATCACCACTGTACCGTTTGGGAATCATCGCTGTATCGCTGGAACTGTAAGCCGCAGAGACATCCTTTTTATCGCATTTTAACCTGCTGCCGCAGTGGACCCAACTGACAACGTTTGGTCTGGAGTGTGCCTGGGGCCGGTGAGTAACCCCAACCCTTAACCGGTGGCCCCTAGTGCCTCCATCTGTTTTTACGCACAAGTGGCCCCTGAGGGCTCCTCTCCTTTCCACTAATAGTGCGAACTAGTGACCTATTCCCAAACCTTGGAATCACCTCTGCCTTCTACTGGAGGCCCTCCTCGAATAGTGGGAATCTATTCTTCATTGCCTCACACACCTTCCTGAGCTGCTAGAGACCCCATTTTACCCATTGGAACAACCGCGCGCGCCTGCACTACATGTACTATTGAGCATAAGGCTCCTCTCTTCTCAGGGTTTGGACTGACGGTTAGTTAGGTGTGTGTTCGATGTTCAAGGGGACTAAAGACTATCTGCACTGCCAATTTTCCTTCCCTTCTAGGTTGTGAATATTTCATGCCTTTAACCCTTTAGACCCATAAGGGATATCAATCAGGCACTCACCCAGGTCTCGCCTAGCATGTAGCGCGCGATGAAACCCTTATTAATTTTTGTCTATAAATTCAATATTCTGAATGATATACCAGTCATATCACATCCGTCCCAAAATACCCCCCAGTTCACACTGAACCAGGAATCAGGCTAGTTTGTAAAGGTAAAGATTTATTTAATATTCAAATAACACATATGTTATATATATATATGACAGCAATCACCTACCGGTGACAATACAATTCAAAAATAAGCAAAGCAATTGAATTCACTCATACTAATACAGAATCGAAACACAGGAAAAATAACAGTTTTGTTTTGTGAACAGATAGCGTTTAGGTTAATATTCCCCCTGCAAATTACTGGAGTACAAATGAGCAAGCCTACACAAATGTGAGCAACCAGCAGGTATTCAGGAATGAAAGACAAGGTCTAGAGTGAGTTTATAGGCAATCTTCCCTCCCCAAACAAGAGAGAAAACCGTTTTGGGCAAATTACACTTTTAAACTAACAGGTGAAATGGCTTTGTATAATACTAAAAACTGGTCAAAAATGCTTAAATGGAGAAAGATTCTAAAGAAAGCAACTCTAAACAGGTCCTAACAAACATGGGCTATAATATAAACAACAATACACACTTGAGATCAGGATGGGATGAAGAAGCACTTTGAAATGGGCGAAAGACACGTGTAACTTTGGCTACAATTGCAAATTCGCGGCAAACTTTTACTATGCGATATTGGAGAGAAATAGGTCAAATACACTGTTCCATTTTTAGTTGTCGATGCAGCTAAGATCCGTAGGTATCAGTGAGAGTTGAAATTTCGGTTCAATCTTTAAAATTGAAGAAGTTATAGAGAGTTTAGTAAGAGGCGGTTTTTCAAAATTGGCACAAAAATGGAAAACAGAAATTCGGTTTTAAAATTGACAGATTGGTTTTTATTACACTATAATAATGACTATGAAAAAGAGGATGCCACACATGAAACTTCACAGCTACGTGGCCAGCGCAACCAGTCCGTGGTGGATACTCGATTTCTAGGATTTACTTTAGTTATTCAAAATCACCACGGAGTTATGGTTTTGTAACACAGGTGAGACAATCAGCACAAGAAGGATTCTAACAATACTATGGTTCGGAATTAAAGATGGGTTGGGTTGAGATTGGGATAATACAATGTAGATATGCTATGGGTTACTGTTCTTCCTGTTATACTTACAGTCCTTTATAATTAAATTGGACTGTCAGCTCTGGTCATTGGGTGGATCAGGTCTACCGGCAGCAGGGCACCTGTGGAGGGATTTGGATCAGTGGCGTAGTTCTGGTCAATTTTGGACTGCGTCTCAGTCTGAATTAGGGTGGGCCCTTCTGGTTACTGGACACGGTAGATGACAGGATGCAAGTTTCAGCGGGCAAGCCTTAATGGTAGCAAGCCAAGCTGAATCAGAATTATTCTGTTAAGTTCTGGAGGTTTGCAATTGGGTCAAGCTAGCAATAGTTCAGCAATGCTAAGTCTGGATTCTGCAAAGAAATCTGGATCTTCAACGAGTTCTGGAGTCAGCTACAAGATGAAGAGTTCTGGATCAAGGTGCTGCGCTGAAATCTTGATGGGTTCTGGAAGCAGTGTGTGTTTTGTATAGTGAAACTCCAATATTTATACATTACAAAGTTTATGACGTGGGCAGAACTTCAAAACACACCCCCATGTCTGTGAGTGGCTACAGGCATGTGCTTTGTCCTGGTTGGCTATCTGAACAGTGCTGTCATCTTTATGACAGGATTTAGGAACTCCCACCTTGATTTTTACCAAAACATAACTGCACACATATACATTTCTAACATTATGTACCCTAATAAAATTGGACACATATATTTTATATTCGATTGTCTACATTCCCATTCACTCCCCATCTTTGTGCGAGCTGTCTTGGTCATTCTACGGATTTTTATCAATTTCAACTGTAACAGTTTGGATTAATAATTTCTAATTCGGTACATCTCTAACCGCTGATCAGTGGATGATGTACATACAATTTCCAGGTTTCCAACATTGATCGTTCTGCTACGATAGGAAATTCTTCATAACTTTGG